>NC_057706.1:1470387-1487438 GCF_014466175.1 Vespula pensylvanica | reverse complement strand
CTCTCTCTCTCTCTCTCTCTCTCTCTTTCTCACTCTCTCTATCTCTATCTTTCTCGCTTTCTCTCTGAACGAACGAACGAACGAACGAACGAACGAACGAACGAACGAAGGGAAACTCGTGCGGGTGGAGCAGCTTCGAACTTCCCTCCCCGCCTCTCGCCGCGATTGCTTTCTACTACACTACTACTACAACTACTACTACAACTATTTCTACTACGACGGACGATGAGAACAACGACGACGACGACGACGACGACGACGACGACGACAACAACGACGATCGACGACGATTCTAGTGCCTAGTAGAATAGAAAGAGTGAGTGAGAAAGAGAAAGTAGGAGAGGTAGGTACCACCTCCTCCTCCTCATCCTCCTCCTCCTCTTTCTTCTCCTCCTCTTTCTTCACCACCTCCTCCTTTACCACCCCCCTTTACCGTTCATCGCGGCGCCACTGCCGCCTTTGCTCTGCCTTTTCCACCACCTCCGCTCTTTCTCTCTCTCTCTCTCTCTCTCTCTCTCTCTGTCTATCTATCTCTATCTATGTATCTATCTATCTCTATCTTTCTCTTGCACGGTCTCTTTCCCTGCGCGTGCGAGTCGAACAAGCGGCTTTACCAACCGAGCGCGCTTCTACAACTCTCGAACGTGATTGGCCGAGAACGATATAGGCGCGATCTCCGACCATAGATATTCTCTATCTTTTTCCTTCTTTCTCTTTCTATTTCTCTTCTTCTTTCTCTTTCTGTCCGAAGTACCACGTTCGCCGAGTTGCCCGCGCTATTCCTTCAAGTTTCTATGACTATTTCTACGTAATATTCTCACATACGTATAATTCTTTTCTCTCTCTCTCTCTATATATATATATATATATATATATATATATATCTTTCTTTCTCTATACCGCGAAAGAGTAGTAGTAGTAGAGAGAGAGAGAGAGAGAAAACGTGCGCGCGCGTTTAACCACGCACGTGGATCAATCGGTCGCGTGCCAGGCGTTCGCCGCGCGGCTTTCGAGCCCTTTGATTTAAATTTTCGTAAACGGTATTATTATTATTTATTATTATTATTGTTCTTATTGTTATGTTGTTATCGTCGTCGTCGTCGTCGTCATCGTCGTCGTTGTTGGTATTGTTATTGTTATAGAGAATAATGTGTTTCACGCGTAGCCATCACTACTGAGAATATCTCCTCATTTACTCTATTAGCGTCCCCTACCTGTTTTTTCCCTCCCTCGATCTACCTTTCTTTATCTTTATCTTTATATTTGTCTCTAGCTCTATCTCTTTGTACGTATCTGTATATACATATATATTATATTTCTTTGCCTTTTGCCTTTTACTCGGAGAACTTGAACGCGTCTCGAGGAGCGCGATCGCGACGACTGCACGACGATCAATGGCCCATGTAGGGGCTCTCAGGAAAAAGAGAGAGAGAGAATAAGAGAGAGAGAGAGAGAGAGAGAGAGAGAGAGAGAGAGAGAGAGAGATCCTCCGGGATATCGAGCTCACCTATCCGGAAGCACGGACCCACACGCATATACACTACCACACACTACTGTTACCACCACCACTACCACTACCACCACCACCACCAACGAGAGATCACCACCACCACCACCACCACCACTACCACCAATAATACTTTACTACCCCACAACCACTAATACTACTATCTCACGGGGGCACCGGCACCACGAGTTTTGTCAACGGCAAGAGGAAGAAGAAGAACAAGTAGAAAAAAAATGGGAAGATAAAAGAAAAAGAAAAAAATCCAAACAAAAACTTAACAGAACGACAGGAAGGAGGAGAAGAAGACGACGACGAAGAAAAAGGTGACGAAGAAGCACAGAAAAGTAAACGAAAAAGAAGCAGAAATATTAAAATGATAATGAGAAGGAGAAGACGAAGAAGAAGAACAAATAGAAGAACATTGGGGATGCATGGTGCCTACGTAAGAGCGCCCTTTTCTTTAGTGTGGCTTAAGCTTTGGACTTATAAATTGGCCCGAGGTATGATATCTCGCGAGAAAGCGCGCTTCCAGAGGACACTGATATTATTTTTAAACACACAAACGTTTGCGGTGCGCGCGGTGCGGTGTGCCCCGTCGTAGGCCGCGCCCAGTCTACCCCCACCACGTCCACGGCTTCTTCTCCCCCCACCAAACGCCAACACCACCACCACCACCACCACCACCACCGCCGCCACCACCATCGCTACTATCACCACCACTACCAACACCACCACTTTCCTCCTTCTCTTACCTCCTTCCCTCCCACTCCCGCTTACTACCACCTTCTTCTCCTACCCCCTACTCCTCTAACGCCACGACCTTAGACTTTTTCCCCTCCTTCGCCGTGGCCGCGCGGAAAACGGTGGGATCGAAGGGAAAAGAAGGTATACTACAGGCGCAGAGAGTGCGTCTGAGAGAGATAGATAGACGGAGAGAACAAGAGTGAGCTAGAGAGTGAGTGAAAGAAGAGAGAGAGAGATAGAATCTAATTCAATCGTTCTCCATCTCCCTCGTTTCCCGTTAACGCCGTTACTCGAGTCCGTACTACGCACCACCGGAAGGGCGTTTCTTTCTCTTCCCCCTTCCACCCTCCACACCTTCCTCCCATCGCTCCTTGCTTTCTACTCCTTCTCCTTCTCCCTCTTTTTTTTTCTTTTTTTCCTTTTTCTTCTTCTTCTTCTTTTTCTCCCTTTCACTCACTCACTTTCTCCGTCTTTCATCCTGGATATCTCGCGATTCATGCCCTCATGATTTTCTATCCCGATACGAGCTACTCTAGTAAATTCCAAACTTCCTCTTTCTATCTTTACCTCTCCCTCTCTCACTGTATATATATATATATATATAGAAAGAGAGTTAACGTTTACTTTGCGTTAAGTTATCCTAGGTCACTTTAAAAATTTTACCCTGGACATTTATTTAATTAATACGAAAACTCGATCGCATTTCCTCGCAGTATTTGCAAATGATTTTTCTTCTGCAATTACGTAAACATAATATATATATATATATATTTTTCTTTTCTAAAGATGTCGACGAAAGAGAAAAGGAAGCCGCGATATGCTTCGCAATTGGCCCGCGACATGAGTCGCCGTCTAGCGAGCACCGGTACGTACTAAAAACGACATGCTTTCTCCTATTTTCTTATATCTTTTTTTTTTTTCTTTTCTTTCTTTTCTTTCTAATCATCATCATCATCATCATCATTTAATGAGAGAAAAAAAGATAACGTTCACGAAAAAATACGCAATAAAAAGAATGGTGGATGATCGTAGGAGGATGTATGAGGAGGGTGGTAAACGATCGTCATCGTTCTTAAACGTTTTCATAAAAAATTAATTTCTCTTTCACCATCACCATCGTTCGTTATACAGTTAACACTGGAGGAGTGTACGAATAATGTGATAATATAATAATGCAGGAAATTGTTTCGACGATATCTTCGTAACGATATTTCTTCTATCAAGGTCAAAACAAAAAGAAAATATAAGGAAGATTTAAATTTAGCTCTCGAGTCTCGAGTCTCGGTAATTTTATAAGCGCGCGACCCAGAGCATTGGTGTTTTTCGAACATCTTCTAACGATACTTATTGTTAGTAACGAAATTTTTCGGATACCTACGCACCACCTCGTTCCTTTCCCTCTTCCTCCACCGTTCTCTCTTCAACCTCCTCGTCTTCATCTTTCTTTACCATCCTCCTCCTCCTCCTCCTCCTCCTCCTCCTCTTCAGCGTCCTCCATTCTATCTGTCGAAGGCCGACTCCCACCACAACGATAGCTTCCTTCTTTCCTTCTCTCTTTACCCCCACACGAATGAACTTATCTTCGTGATGGAGGTGGAGGTGGACGTAGAGGTGGTGGTAGTAGTGATGAAAGAAGAAGAAGAGGAGGAGGAGGAGGAGGAAGAGAGGGGTTAGTGGAAGGAATTACGTTGCCGCCAAAACCGATTCTGTGCGCGCGCGATCCTCTTTTATTTGTCTCTTGTTATCAAAGAAGAAAATTCCGGCTCTGTGAGAAATCTCGAAGAATCCCACGATTTAATTTTTTTTTTATCTCTCTCTGTTTTTCTTTCGTTCTCTTTCTTTCTTTTTTTCTTTCTTTTTCTCTGTATCTGTCTGTCTGTCTGTCTGTCTGTCTGTCTATCTGTTTGTTTCTATCTTTCTCTGCTTTCCACTCTTTCTTCGTTCGTGTTTCAAAAAAATTTATTCGAAAGGAGATGGTAAACGTTTCCCTTCGATATATTTTTTATTATGTATTAAATGAGAATAAGTTATTTTTATCATCATCATTATTATTATTATTATTATTATTATTATTATTATTATTATTATTATTATTATTATTATTATTATTATTATTATTATTTTTATTATTGTTATTTTTTCGAAAGGAAGATCAACGAGTGATCTTTATTAGGTATGTAGTTTTTAATGTTATTTTAGTTTCTTAGGAATAATTCCTGATATCAAAATAATATATTAATATATTATACACGATATTATGCATAGATATTCATCAATTAGAATTAAAATCAATTCGTGATTACTTAATCGAAATAAACAAACACGCTTCAACTTCCATTAATCAATCATCACACTCTATGTCTATTTTTCTATCGTCAATTTTTCTTCCTTTTTCTCTTTTCTAATAGAATCCAAACACGTCAAACATACGCGAAAACGTATCAACGAAATTTCCAAGTAATTTTAATTTGGAACGCTCGAAGAACGATTATACTACGTAAGTAAATACATGATCGTCGTGGTGTTTACGTTCCACAAAATCAAAAAAATCTACCCCATATAATACACGCGCGCACACCCACCGAATTTCGCCCTCTTCCGTCGATTAGTCGATATAAAGAAAAAGAAAAGAAAAGAAAAGAAAAGAAAAAACATAAAAGAAAACGGAAAAGAAAAAGGAGGAAGAAGATTGTACCTAATCGTCAGTTACGCGCGTAAAAATGATACACACGAGAGCGGAACACGATCGTTTCGGTGGATGGAAAGGGACACGCATTTGAGACAGAAGGAGGGGAAGGAAAGAGGGGTGAGGGGGTTTCGACGGAAGGGACTCATAAAACGCATCGAGATTTTTCTTGGTTATTTGGTTAGAAATCGTGGAGAGAAAAGAGGACAAAGAAATAAAAGAACGAAAAGGAAAAAAAAAAAAGAAAAAGAAAAAGAAAAGAAAGAAAAGATAGAGAAATAAGAAAGGCAAAAAAGGGAGAGAGAGGGAAAAAGAGAAACAAGGCGTGAAATCTTCCGTAAGATTTTTCGAAGTAACGAACAAGGAGACTTTATACGTTCGAAGCAAAAGAAGCAAAAGAAGAAGAAATAGTGTCCAACGGGGGTTGTTTCCGTACCGTTCGAATCTTGTTCAGGTAGAAAAAGCAAAGATTTTTGGGTTCTCTCCCCGACCTCGGTCCTCTCTGAGTCCCCCTTTCATCCCACCCTACCGATCACCATGGTTTCCTTCTCGTTCTCCTCGCGTCATGGCAGGTATACGGATATTTCCGAGTATTTTTCTTCTCTCTCTTTTTCTTTTTTCTCTTTCTCTTTTCTTCTTCTCTACCCTACAGTCGAGAAAGGTTCCTTTCGTCATTAGCTTCGGCAATGACGAGGGTGTTATCCTTGGACTAGATTTATCATTCATAGGGCTGACAACCGGGAAAGAGAAACCTGGCCAAATGCATCGCAGGTGTTCCCTCCTCTCTCTTCCTCTTCCTCAACCCTCACCCAAATCCTCACCCACCATCTTGCCTGCCGTTTGCCCATTTTACTACTAAGCGTCTCTACGAAAAAGACAAAGGAGTTTCTTTTCTTTTTTTTTTTTTTGTCCACACTCTTCTCTTTTTCTTTCTTTCTTTTTTTATCTTTCGATACATTCGTACAAGAACGTGCCTTTTTCAAAGTCCCTTTTTTTTGGGGCGTCGTGACGCGCGTCGATTATACACGTGTAAACTAAGTATTTATGTAATGCTTATATAAACCTACACTAAATCTATCACTAAGTTGGATATATATATATATATATGTATTTATGTATGTATCTATGTATGTATTTATGTATGTATGTATGTAGAGACTCGATCGTCCGAAACGTTCGAACTGTTCCAACAGTTCGAAAAGGATTATCTTTCGAGCAAACGGGGAATGCAGCATCGTTTCCGTTCCGCAATTCGTGGCTAAACTCGTAGATGATAATCCTCAAGGTCTCGAATTATTACCGGGATTCGGGAAATCCCAAAGAGCTAAGCCCGCTCACGGGTTAACGTTTCGAATCAAACAACGTTACGTTTTCAAGTTATTCTCGTCTGATAAAAGCGATAATGCGCGTGGATTAACGCAGAAAATGGGAATAGAGATGGGTGGATAGATAAATAAATAGATGGATAGATAAATAAATTAATAGATAATTTATCGTAATCTGGTCGTCTTAACGTCGTCAAACGTTAGAAACACTGTTTGCTTTTTGATAGAATTTTTTGACTCGACGACCTTTCTTTTCCTTCTTTTTTTTTTCTATAGCCATCTCTCTCTTTAATCTATATTATGACCCATCTTTCGTGAAATATGAATTTTATCTTCGAGTTGATCTGAACGAGGTGTTATCTTTTTTTCACGAAAGAACTTCTCGAAATAGTTTCGCGCGATTGGGTTAAGTCGAATCGATAACTCATCGATCGTTCCTCTTTAAAGAGTGAGAGGGTAAAGAGGAGAGAGGGAAGAGAGGAGAGAGAGGGAGAACGAAAAAATATGAGTACTTCGAAATCGTCGATACTTATGTATGTGTATAGATACTATGTCGTTTCGTTATATGGTTAAAATGAATTATTCAGAAAGATTAATAATGACCTTGCTATTCTCTCTTTCTCTCTTTAACGCGAGAATGTATTTTTAGTTCACTTTCCTCGATTACTCCTTATCAGTGTGTCTTTCTTTAGAATATATGCATCAACGGATAAGAATCTCATCGTGAGATCGATACAAAAACGATGAGATTGATCAAAACTTTTTCTACGTATGTATACGTATACATATATATTTTTTCTAATGTCTTTTTATTTATTTATTTATTATATTTTTTCTTACTTGATTTTTTGTTTCTTCTTTTCTTTTCTTTTCTTTTTTTTTTTTTTTTTCTTAAGGAAGATTTTTTGAGTTCGATCATTTGAACCCTATCTTCTTTTTATCGTTAAAAAGAAAGAGAGAGAAAAAAAAAAGAGAGAGAGAGAAAGAGCTGCATCCTTTGTTCAGCGAGTGTTCGCATATTTCCATGTATTGGTTCAACACGCACGCACACATACACACACAAGTTCTTATATCCCTCTCTACGTACATATTTCGCGCGCATTAAACCAAGTTTCACGTATACTCGCGCCCTTGTGCATTCTCTCTCTCTCTCTCTCTCTCTCTCTCTCTCTCTCTTTCTAACAACCAATTCCGTAGTCGACGAACGCGATCAATCGATTATCCTCTTGGCCGAGCGTAAATCGTACGTTGTACCACCCCCAGTTCCCTCCGAAAACTCACATCTCGTGGTATACTCGTTGTACTAGTCTTCTTTCAACCCCTCACCAACCACCCTCATACTTTTCCGCGAGTCTCTTACACAAGAAGCTTTTCCTAGAAGATAGACTAGATGTATCTATCCGTCTATCTATCTATCTATCTATCTTATCTATTTAGGGAGAAGTCTACCTAGGAGAAAATCGTCAACGCGTGATCTCGAGCCTCTCTGCTTTGTGTCGTACTACTTCCGGTAAAAGAGAGAAAAAAAGAAAGAGAGAGAGGGAGAGAGAGAGAGAGAGAGAGAAAGAGAGAGAGGAGACAAAAGATTAACCCCATCGATTTATCGATACCGTTTTGTTACTTTTTTCTTTTTTCTCTCTCCTCTCGAAGCTATCTTAACTATCGATCAATTGTCTATATCTCCTTCCCGAATATTATCAGAGATAGTGATAAATGTGTGTGTGTATGAAGTCTATAAATTTGTATGTACATAACGTAGAACTATGTAGATATAAGTATAATAAAGTGTATATATATATATATATACAATTTTTATAGATAACGTAAAATTTTATGTGGAATATATATTAATATAGATATGTAAGTATAGTATATATATATATATATATATATATATATATAGAGAGAGAGAGAGAGAGACGTGAACTATAAGTATATTCCGTGTACGTGTCAATAATATTATACGTCTACGTATACGTATTATTTATACGTAGTAGATATGTATAGCGTGTCTTCTTCAATTCGTAACAACGTGATATCTTAGTAGCTTTGGACGAACGCTTTAAAAAACTCAAGGGTTCTTCCCGAGCAAAGGAAAATAACCGAATTCCAGTAGTCCAACTCTTATCGGTCACGTACAATCTGGAGAAACGATAAGGTAGCACGATAGTTTCTTATGTACGATATATATTGTCTGTCGCAAGAAAGAAAGAGCCTCTCGATGTTTCTTTTAAATCGTCACAAGATCATAATACTTATATATTTCGTTCTACATGTGTGTATTTATATGTTCTATATATATGTGTATATGTATATATATGTCTTTCATTTTTTTTTTTTTTATTAGGTATGGATAAGTCACAAACAATCGTAATGATAATTAACAAATTCACATATTAATATAACGTCATAGGAAAAATAAATTCGTATTGATTAAAAAGAAGAAGTAGAAAAAGATAATTATCTTATCTCATAGACTTTAAGTTTCGCCTTTATCTCAACTTTGTAGCGTCGAATGGCCTGCTTTTTTTGTTTCTTTCTATTTTATTGTATTTTTCGTTCTAACTTCATCGTCGAACCGTAACGAGTTGGACGTAAAAGAAGAGATACATACATACATACATACATACATACATACATACATACATAAATACATACAGAAATATATACGTACGTACGATTGAGAGAAGAGTCTAACAACGATACGCGTAGGAATGATAAAAAGATATATTTTCCAGACATCGATTAGAAAATCGTTAATACGTTTTCTCTATACGATTGGAGAGAAGCGTATAGAAAATTCCGCTGAGCATTTTGATAACTGGGACGTTGGGAGAACGTCGAAGAGGGTAGGAAGAAAAAAGGAAAGAAAGAAAGAAAGAAAGAAAGAAAGAAAGAAAGAAGAAAGCAAGAAAGAAGGAAAGAAAGAGAAAGAAATATAGACAGATATATAGATAGACGAAGAAAGGGAGAGAAAGAAAAAGAAAGAGAAAGAAATATAGCCAGATATATAGATAGACGAAGAAAGAGAGAGTAAAAGAGAGAGAGAGAGAGAGAGAGAGAGAGAGAGAGAGAGAGAGAGAGAGAGAGAGAGAGAAAGAGAAAAAGAGAAAGAGAGAGAAAGAGAGAGAATATCTGGGATAAAGGAGACGACGCCCAGGGTGGATTTTATCCCTCGGAGATGGACCAACCGTTGGGAAGGATGAGAGGAGAAGCAGCGACGTAGGTAATTCAGAACTAGAGGAGGAGAAAGGGTCCTTCGAGAGGAAGAGAAGATAGAGTAGAAGGAAAAGGACGGAAGACGTGGAGGGTCGACGACGACGACGACGACGACGACGACGACGACGACGACAACGACAACGACGACGAAGAGAGAGAGCTAGCGAGCTAGAACGAGAACGAGAAAGAGAAAGAGAGAGAGAGAGAGAGAGAGAGAGAAATGCGAGGGTGCGTAAGGGTGGCAGAGCCCTGGAATCAATAGTGGCCACGCACCCTTGGAGAATTTTCGCACCAGGAGCACGGGCTATCTCAGGATCCAGGGAGAGAAAGCTCGTCCTTGCCGAACGCTTTCTCTCTTTCTCTCTCTTTCTCTCTCTCTGGGACATAGTGAGAACGAGGGAACGACAGAGAAGGAGAGATTAAATTCTACTTTCTCTCTCAGCGCACACATTCTCACTCTCACTCTCATTCTTATATACAGGGTTCTCTCTACAAACACTTTCGCAAACGTTCGTCCCTTATATGTTCGATACTTCAATAGGTTCGACGAGATCACGATGATAATGACGACCATCACGATGACAACGATGACGATAACGACGAAATAAATCGTTCGATAAAATTAACCATTTAATACAGTTCGTTGTTTAAATAGAAACGAAGGAAATATTTTATATACCAACGTTTTCTAATTCTCGAGAACTGTTTTGCCGATTTACGTAAAAAGAAAAAAAAAAGTAAACGCGCTACGGTCGATCGTACGACCGCGACTCACCGGTTAAATCTAACATAAGCGTAAGCTTATGACGTTTACAGGATTGGGAAGCCCTGTTTGAAAAGAGCACTGATCGATAACTTATTCGAGAGAGAGAGAGAGAAAGAGAGAGAGAAAACAAAAAGCAGCCCCAGTCTTCTTGTCAGTCACTGCCATCGTCGTAAGAGTCGATAACCGTTCGTTCGATCGGCCAAATTTCTTTTCCAATTTTTCACCAAATCGTTCTTCTTATTCTAATCATTCTTATTCATTCGTATCAGATATGTTTTTTTTTCCCTTTTTTATTTCGCAAATAACAGCAAATCGTTTTTCATTTTCGACGAAGCTTCGTTTCGTCGTTATCTTTTTCTTTTTTTTTTCTTTTTTTTTTTTCTTCTTAATTATCGCCCTTACATTTTTTTTTTGTTTTTCAAGAAAAAAGGTGATCTACGCGATCTCGCGTTCAAAATCGTTTTGCGATCGATCCTCACCTTCAAACACGTTTTCTCGTTTTGATATGACTGTTATTAATTTTATTATATCTGTTCTTGAATTCGATCATTTATTTTATTCTCGATTGGTCGTTCTGAACAAATGGAAAATTTCTTTTCTTAAGGACGATTTATATTCTACCTATTGTTTCGTAACGTTCAATTTTAATATCTTCCACGTTTCGTAAGATCGAAACGATATTTAACGTTTAACTATCAACGGATTACACTTGTAAGTAAATTCTGTCATCTAGTCGTAAGGTTTCATGGGGACGAGCTTTCGAATTCTCTAGATTGGCACGAGTCCAAGGGTTATATACCTTTTATATCGTTATTTTCATCGAACGCTGGGAAACTTTTCGAGTTCTTTTCTTTTTTTTTTCTTTCTCTCTCTCTCTCTCTCTCTCTCTCTCTCTCTCTTTTTTCTTCGGTAAGAGTTATCGAATGGCGCAGTTTTTCTAACGCGATTGTAATCGATCGCATCGCATCTTACACGCTTTCCACAGAGAAAAAAGACTAGAAAAAACATTTCTGCTTAATTCAAATATCTTAGAAAAAAAAAAAAAAGGAAGAAATGAATAAAAAGAGAAATTCGATTCGTCTCGAAAAAGAAACTCTTCCTCTCTCTTTCTTTCTCTCTCTTTTTTTTTTTTTTTTTTTTTTTTTTTTTCTATCGAGAAATCTAATAAAACATTAATTTCCATTAGATATACATTCGTACTATAATCTCGTCTCAGATTTTCGCGCGATGAAGATTAACAATAATACAAAAAACGCATCTAATTTAAGTACTTAAAAAAAAAAAAAAAAAAAAAAAAAAGAAAAGAAAGAAGAAAAGAAAAAAGAACACTCGATAACTCTCTCCCTCCTTCTCTCTTTCTCTTTACTATTAAAAAATCTCTTTTCTACTCAATATCACTTTCATTCGACTAAAACGACAGAAACAGCAGGGAGTAGTCGTAGTCGTAGTCGTAGTCGTCATCGTTATCGTCGTTATATTTAAGCCTTCGAGATCATTCTCTCTCTCTCTCTCTCTTTCTCTCTCCCCCAGTCACACTCTTTCGACCAACCCCTCTCGATACTCGATTTGTGATAGGTTTACTTTGCAGAAGAAGTTGCAGAGAAAGGAGAGAGAGAAAGAAAAGGACAGGGAGGAGACAGGGAGAGTTTTGGTTTGGAACGGAGGGAAAAATCACTCACCGCCATCCGTTGCCGACCTGGTCGAGCGAGGATTCTGGTAGGGCGGCGGTGACGCTACCCCTGTAACCAGGAAAAAAACATATTTTTGTAGGACATGCGTAAGGAAGACGTCTATGACGTCGAAACGTCGAAATTTCATTTTCGACAACGATGACGATATGATGATAACGATGACGATAACGATAACGATGACGAATGACGATGACGATGATGGACGATAAACTATAACGCTTGTTTCTCCTTCTTCTCCTCCTTCTCCTTTTTTTTTCTTTCTGTCCTTTTTCGTTTTATTATTATTTTTTTTTTATTTTTGTTTTTCGTTCTCCTTTTTTTGCTTTCTCTTTTTTCTTTCTTCTTTTCACCCGACTCTCCTCCACATCTACCCCCACCCTCGCCCCTTTTGTCCCATCGCGAACTTCGAGCTTCTCTCTTATACTCGATAATTGGGATAGGGAAACCGAGATGTGGGTGAAAAAGGGGAATTTCAAAGGAGAAAGAGAGAGAGAGAGAGAGAGAGAGAGAGGGGAAGATTGTAGTACTATCTCTCTCTTTCATTCTCATTTCTTTCGAAGGACGTAAAGGACTATGGTTGTTGAAAGACTTACGCTTGTAACGTAAAAAAAAAAAAAAAAGAAAAAAAAGAAAAAAAGAAGAAAGAGATAGAAAAATACAAAATAATTCTACATTTCTTCAGGCGAAATTAATTTGGAATCGGTAGAAATTCGATTAATATATATCGAGATATAAATCGAATATCGATGTACTCTTCCAGATCTATTCCTCATATAGGATCTCTTAAAAAATGAAGAGAAAAAGAAACATAAAAGAAGAACATAATTAATTATTCGCACGTAACAAATAGAGACGTTCGTTCTGCTAAATATGATATAAAACCAAAAGAGAAAAAAAAAAAGAAAAAAAGCCACGCGCATACGCATGCAAAAAGGAGAAAGAAGAATTTCTCCACATTTTCTCGTTCATTCGTTCTAGAAAAAAAAGAAAAAAAAAAAAAAAAAAAGAAAAAGAAAAGGTTGATAAAAATGCAGCCGGCCGCTCTGTAACTAAAGTCGAAAGTTCATTTAAGAAGAATCTCGACATACGCGTGTACATGAAAATCATATTAAACGAGTTTTCGCTGACGTTGATGAGAAAAGAATAAATTTATAAAAGAAAAGAAGAGAGAGACAAAGAGAGAGAGAGAGAGAGAGAGAAACAGACAGAGAGAAAGAGAAAGGAAAAGAAGAGCCGAGGTTCGAGGAAAAAGAAAAGGTCCCGAGGCGCACTTAATTGGGGTCTTTCGCGACGTGCATATTAATTACGGTCTATACACGGTGGTAGACAAAAAAAAGAATTAATAATAACCGTGTCTTAGCGATACGATCGGGGGGCCCAGTTTGCCCGCTCGTTCGCTCGTTCACTTTTGCTACTGGCCAGGTGCAACGTAAAACGTGTCGCTTTCGTGATTCGCGTATATTTCCCTGGTTTCTTTTTCACCTTCTTTTGCACTGGTCACGCCAATTAAGAGGCATCACCGTTAAAATCACCTTCCTAGCACCGACGACGACGCCAAACCGCTACCGCCTTTTGTCCCTCGTTTTTTTCTTTCTTTCTTTCTTTCTTTCTTTCTTTTTTCTGTTTTTCTCTTAGTTGGTTGTTCTTTTTCGTTCCTTGTTTTCGATTTCTTTCTTTCTTTCTTTCTTTCTTTTTTTTTTGTCATGGTTTTCTTTCCTTTTTTTTGTTTCTAAAAAATGTTTTCCCTCGACGAAAAAGACAGCGAATATTTTTTTCGAATATTTTTACAACGGGACAACGAGACGAACGAGTCCAATAAGTAACACTTTTCTCTGTTTTTTTTTTTTTTTTTTTTTTTTTTTTTTTTTATTCGTTGTTATTTCCTTTTTTTCTCTCTCGATGCAAGCGTGATCGTATCTCTTTTCTTCTAAGATTTTTACGTCACGAACCAACGACGGAAATATTTCGATTCGATACTTCGAACGTATGAGAGAAGATTGTTTTTATCATTGTGATATTTTTATTTACGAATTAAACGAAGGACCTACCATTGGAGAGAGAGAGAAAGAGAAAGAGAGAAAGAAGGATCATTAATCACGATTACTTTTAATTAGGCACAGAGAAAGGGAAAAGGTTCGTTAAAACTCTTAAAACGAAAATAAATTCGCTTGGTCATCGGCAATGTATCGTATCGGCATGCAAGAGAAGATTTCCGTTTTGGTTTCTTCTGAGAGATCAATCGAGAAATCAATCGTCGCATTTGCTCGCACCACTCATGAACACGAGTTTCGTGTTCTCGATCTCGAAAACTGAGATAGAGAGAAAGAGAAAGAGAAATAGATAAGAAAAAAAAATCGGTAAACGAATAATAAAAACAAAAATAAAAAGGAAAGGAAAAAGAAGAAAGAAAAGAAATAAAAAAAAAAAAAAAGAAAAGAAAAGATACCGTAAATAAAGTGACCACCTTCCGGAAGGGCGCAAATCCAAGAGAGATAAAGAGATAAAAAGATAAGGAGAGAGAGAGAGAGAGAGAGAGAGAGAGAGACAAACGGATAGATAGACAGAGAGAGAAAGAAAGAGAGAAAAAGTATGACCGAGTCACCATCATCGTATAAACCACCGGCAAGTAAACCGCGAAATACGTGACGCGTTTTGACGCGACAGCTGCGAGGAGTTTCAACGAGGAAGAGAGGAGGGGAATGAAGGAGGGAGGATGAAGGGAAGAGAGAAAAAAAAAATCAAAAAATACCAAAATCCACGACTCCTTCGAGTAAAAGCGTACGAGAGATTTTACGATCGGCACCGGTGGTTGTATCGCGTTAAATCGAAACCATCCTCCTTTTTTTCATTTTTCTTTTCTTTTCTTTTCTTTTCGCTTATTTCCTTTATCCCTCGTTTTCTATACGTGCTTCTGCGTTGCAATTATTGTCTTTTCTTTTCTTTTCTTTTCTTTTCTTTTTTTTTTTTTTTTTTCTTTAATTCGAAAGCTCAATTATTTTCGATGCATATAAGATATCTTTCGTTTTATTAGCGAATGATTGTTATTATTAGTATTATTTAATCTATTATTTATGTACGTCCATTATCCACGCGTCGATTTAAGTATTACTATTACCGATTTAAACATTACATTTATTTTTCTTTCTGTTCTCGCTCTTATCATACTTATCATCGTAGATTTCCGCCATCGGCGAAAATTTGAAAATTTAATAATTCATTAGGGCTCAGTACGTAATATGTAATATGATATAATTACCCGATTAATAAGAATAGGAATTAATAAAAATTATTAAATCTTGTAAAATCGGTTTACACGACGTGCAATTTGTTACTATCGCGATTACTAAAATCTCAAAAGAAATTTTTCATTTTGATTTACTCCGTTCGTCAGTGATTATAATCTTTGACGTAAAAACGTATGTACGATCAAAGAAATAAAATAATCGTTTAAAATACTTCAAAGATTTCTCTTTCTCTCTCTCTCTCTCTCTCTCTCTCTCTCTCTGTCTTTCCTTCGCAAAAATTTTTACATTACACTAATGAATTGGAATACTTATTTAACTGTAGGCTCGCAGATAAACGATTCGTCAGGCGGCACGCGACTCGCGAGGCCGTATATTACTCATCATTGCTTTTAAATCGTTCGACCAATAAATGAAGTATGAAACGAAATATATTCTATATCTCTTTCTCTCTCTCTCTCTCTCTCTCTCTCAGGGTATGTTTTCCTATACCGCGTTTAATTTTCACGCCATCACGTTCCAAAAAAGAAAAAGAGAAAACGAAAAAAAAAAAAAAAAAATTCGTAAAACGTCGACGCAAACATCTAAAAATCGACGTAAAGCATATGCGAACGAAGAGAGATCGCATACGTTATACAAAATTTTGCTAACGATTATTGCACGTCAGCGTCCCTTAATTTTCGAATAATTAAGAGGGCTGCCCCACTCTCTTACACCTGCGTACCCTATAGAGTTCACCATCCTTTCTTACTTATATACGAATATATCCGTGATAATTTCGTTTGCACCGTGACGATCAACCGCGATTCCAACGTTGGTCGCGCGCATGATAAAGAAGCGAGACCGATAAAGATCCCCGTCCTTCTCAACCAGACCCCCTCTCACCCTTACCCAGACTCCCCTTACTCCTTTCTTTTTCTTTCTCTTTCTCTTTCTCTTTCTATCGACCTTTCGTTTATTCATTCCATATCTCATCGAAATTGTTGAGGCAACATTTAAAAGCTAATTAATATCCATTGTTTCCTCCCCTCTTTTTCTCACTTTTTTCTCTTATCGTCCTGCTGACGTCTCGTCTTGAGAGAGAGAGAGAAAAGAAAGAAAGCAAAAAAAAAAAAAAAAGAAAAGAAAAAAGATCGTTTATTAATAAAACGAAAATATACGAGGAAAGCAAAGAGTCAGTTAATTAATTCTCCGACGGTGGGGTGCGAAGAAATTTAGGGAAAAAAAAGGAAAAGAAAAAAAAGATTTTTGTAGCCTGAGTATAATATAACACGACGTACAAAACAGTACACCCATCTGCATATGCATCCGAGCATCTGACTTCAACGTACCAACGTGACGAATCGGATTCGAAGTTACTATGTATTTATGTATGGTATGTATGTATGTATGTATCGGTTCGATAAGTCCGGAAACTGACACGTTTATTCTTAGAGTCGATGTAGTGTACGTAAAATAATAAGACAGACAGACAGAGAGAGAGAGAGAGAGAAAGAGAGAGAAAGAGAGAAACGAATAAATAATCGATCGAAAGTGCTTTCGAATCGAAAACTTGAAAATGTCGATTTCTCCAAGCTTGATACTCTTGATGATCACTCTTGTTGACTCTTCTTCGATCAACGATTAATTTCATAGCAGAAAATTAAAATTAAACAAAAACTATATATATATATATATATATATATATATATATTTATATACAAATTGCACTTGAAAATTAAATACGTAACTTTGATTCGACAAAGTCTTTCGAGGAATTTCATTTCGAAACGAGAACTACGATCTAACTGTATCCAATATCAACAAAGAAAACAAGGGACTTTCGAAGGAGAATAAACATACATACGTACATAAATACACATATATATATA
>NC_057706.1:1451675-1470271 GCF_014466175.1 Vespula pensylvanica | reverse complement strand
GAGAGAGCTTCGTTATTCTTAAAGTTTACTCGATTTCAATATTCTATAAACAATGTTTTCGCAATAAGATATAGCAATGTATAGCACAGTTCGTAACGAAATTCTTTCTCCCTCTCTCTCTCTCTCTCTCTCTCTCTCTCTCTCTCTCTCTCACTCTCTCTCCCTTTCTTTCTCTTTCTCTTTCCTTCTTTCTCGTACCGGGAGATGCAGTTCCCTGTGAATGGGATTCCTTCGAGATAATCTACGGTAGAACGCGCGTGCTGGGCTCCAAAGATTGTGCGAAAGCAGCTGCACGAGTTGCTCCCCGTATACCGAGAGAAAAGAACTTCTCTTCCCTCTCTCTTTCTCTCATTCTCTTTCTCTTTCTCTTTCTCTCTCTTTCTCAGCCCTCGAAGGCTTCGTAGTAGTCAGGATACTTTGAGCAAACATCGGAAGAAGAAGAAGAGATCCTACTGGGCAGGTCCACCGGTCGTTTTGTTTTCACATTATTCGCGAGATTCTACTAAGAGAAAAGTAAAGATAGGAAGGAAGGAAGGAAGGAAGGAAGGAAGGAAGGAAGGAAGGAAAGAACGGAGAGAAAAAATGAGAGCAATAGAGAGAGGGAAAGAGAGATAGTACGTGTGACAGTGAGATCAAGGGGAATAAAGACGAAGGGAGATGAACCCGGTCACTCTGATGTTTATTTTGCAAAGTCGTTTTTTTCGTTCTCTTTTTTTAATAAGCATTGCATTCAAATGGCACAACAAAAGATCTCTAACGTTATAATCCGTGTCTCATAGGAATAGCTTACGTGTTATTTGCACGGTATATAACAAACGTTCGTTCTCGGAGTTTGACTTTAGCAGAAAGATAAAAGAGAGAGAGAGAGAGAGAGAAAAAAGAGAAAGATTTTATTGATATAATTCCTTTCGGCGTGTCCCTACCTTTTCCTTCCACTACAAGACCTCTTGTAATCTTACATCATCAACATGTGTATATTGTAATATGTAGTATACAACATAGCATGCATCCGATCTACCTCGTTGAACACGTTTCTCCGTCGTAAAATATATTTTCTGCCCGTCGAGCGTGTAGTTATACGTTTCGTGCAAGTACATCCATAAAATGAATATATATATATATATAAAAGAAAAAAGAAAAATGAGCGAAAGAATGAAAAAGAAAATGTTCCACCCCCTTCAAAAATCGTCTTTCAAGGTTAACAAAGAAAATCTTATCTCTTCTGGAAAGTCGCGACCAAGCACATTTTTCTCTTTTCCCTTATTTTTTCTTTCTCTTTTTCTTTTTTTTTTTTTTTTCTTTATTTTATTCGCCCTCCCGCCATACGATTATCGAAAGAAGAAACCGAATTGTATATGGAATATAACTCTTTACAGTTCCCTCACTCTCTTCCTTTCTCTCTTTTTTATATATATATATATATATAAAATTCTTCGTCTCAATTTTCATTCGAGTTATTAAAGGGAAACACGCAGAACGTGTAATACGAAGTGCGCAAAAGAGGAGTAGTCCCCTGTCTTTTCCTTCGTGCGAGGAGACTTTATAGAAAAAGAAAAAGAAAAAGAGAAAGAAAAAAAAAATAAGAATAACAAGTACGAAGTGTACTGGAGTTGTCCGATAAATTACAAGATTACAACCGACTTAACTCGCATTTTTTTCCATACACACACATACGCATATTCATGCATACACATATATATGCATATATATATATATATATATATATATATATATATTCACAAGAAAATAAAAAAACTAATATAAAGTCAACGAACTTTTTCTCTCTCTATCACAGACTCATAATTTTTTTATTCGCTACGCTCGAAAAGAGAGAAAGAAAAAGAAAGAAAAAAATAAAAAGAAAAAAGAGAGAGAGAAGAAGGAGGAAGGAATAAGGAGAAAGAGGAGGAGGTAGATAGGGAGGAAGGAGGGTGAGGTGAATCGTTTCGCTTTCGTTCGTGGCTCGATCGGATCAACGCAATAAGAAGAAATTCGAGTTAAAAGGCGCGTGCGCGGTTCCAGCCGGCCTGCTTGCTTGCTTGCTTGCTTGCTTGCTTGCTTGCATCGAGACGTGCAACAAGTGCACGCGCAGGATGCACCGTCGCGAACGGCGTCGGTACGTAGTATTCTAGCGAGCCCTCGAGGAGTAAAGGGCTGCTGCTACTGCTGCTGTTGCTGCTGCTGTTGCTGCTGCCGCCACTGCTTGGTTGGAGGGGCGAAAAGACTAAGTGAGAGAGAAAGAGAGAGAGAAAGAGAAGACACGGCACGCGCCGAGTGCAACGAATCGGGAGAGGGAGAGACCAGTACAGATGCATCTTCGCCAATTCGTGACAGCTTCCTCTTTCTCTCTCTCTTTCTTATGTATGTCTTATTATCTCTTTCTCTCTCTCTCTCTCGTTTTTTTCTCTATCTATCTGTCTGTCTATCTGGCTCTATGTCATTCATTTTTTTCTGAATATTAAAAAATGTTTCTTCTGCTTGTTTTTTTTCTCTCTCTTTCTCTCTCTCTCTCTCTCTCTCTCTCTCTCTCTCTCTCTCTCTCTCTCTCTCTCTCTCTCTCTCTCTCTCGATCCGTTATTTTTTCTTCTTTAATTTTTCTTCGTTTTCTTCTTCCTCTTTTTATTCTTAATATATATTTTTTGTATCACATCGAGGCGAATAAAGGTGGACCCGCACGTGCCCCAATCATCGATAAAAGTATACCTTGCTACTCTTCTTAATTGATTACATGTGCGTGCGGTTATACGTAAAGTAAGTAAGCAAGTAAGCAAGTACGTTGACTCATTTGCATCGAATATGTGTAGTTAATAGGTATATAAAAGATAAACGTTTCGATCCGCTTAAATTTCAATGATATATGTTCATTGAGACTTAATTATATTACGATAAGATGTCTTTCGCTGGAGGAGGAGAGGAAAAAAATGAATAAAAAAGAAAAAGAAAGAAGAAATTATTAATGTTCGGTATCTGTTAGTTCAGGATATCGATATTTGTTTTATATTTCACGGGTGGTCTATGTCTCGTCTATCTTTCAATATGTAATTGACCAATTCGCATATAGAATATATATATATATTATGTCTATGTTCGACTCTCGTCTTTTCGATAAAATTTGAGAAAAAAGATCGAGATTTTTTAAATTATATTACGATATCGTTTTTAGAATTTAAAAAAAAAAAAAAAAAAAAAAAAAAAAAAAGAAATGAAAATGGTATTTACCAGTTTATGACAATCTATTTGTTTGATATTACGTTGATTATACGATTCGTATCTATGTAACGAGTTCAAAGAAAATTGTTCTATTTCAATAATCGATAATAATAGCTAAAATAAAAATAAAAATATATACAATTCAAATATATTGTTATCGCGAATTTTTATTCCATTCTCTTTCCTTCTTCTTTTCATTCAGTTCCACGTTCGATCATGAATTAGATTAACGATTACGTTACGATCCATTCACCATCACTACCACATATGACCATTGATTCACGCTTACGTTTATTTTTAAAAAAGAAATTTGAATTACATAACAATATATATATATATACATATACATAACCACGATTTAAATCGTATATACGTATTATCTTCGTGATCACGAAGATAATGAAAAAAGAAACAAATTGAAATGTTCAGGTAACAAACAAAGTATATATACACACACACACGTGTGTCTCCATGTCTATCTGTCTGTATATGTATATATATACGTATGTGCGTGTATATGTATTGTAAGAGAAAGATGGGGTTGCACCGGACTCTCAAATGCAAGCGGAAGTTATGTGCAAAGTGCATTCGACTAATAGAAACACCGGTTACGGGGGTTGAAGAGAAGGAGGAGGAGGGGAGGGGATCTCTCTTTCTCTCTCTTACTCGACTCCCCTATCCCGTAGTACATATCGCGTAACCTGACTGACCTTACGTATGAGTTACTAGATGCAGTGGCCTTGTTATGCAAATGAGAAAAGTGCAGTCCCCAATACCAAAGTGCATACAGATATTCTATACGGAAATTAATCCGATTTACGCGTGCGACCACCATTTACGAATGAGTTAACTCCGTTCCCCCCTATTTTCGACATAGTACTACCTGATACATAGATCTTTTTATATATAATTATTTATACCTTTTCTAATTTATTTGGTATTTTGTATTTTTTGTTTATTCATTCGTTCGTTCGTTCGTTCGTTCGTTCGTTCGTTCGTTCGTTTTTTTTTAAGTGAATAAAATAATAGATCTACTATATAATAATGTATACTAATAAATGAATTATGGAATATAATATTGTATCATTCAATAATAGATCATTCATTCATTAGTTTGTTTAATGAATCTTATTGGAGAATATTAAAATTTATATGTTTACTTGGTATGTAAAATGCATCTACACGAGATTCTAAAATTATATAGAAAAAATTACGTTTAATCGACACTATATATATATATATATATATATATATATATATATATATATGTATATTTGTATAGTATAGCAATAGAAATTTCACGATATACGATATGATCAAATTGTTAAAGAAAAATTGATATAGTTCGTTTTACAAAATGAAATCGACCGATGTTGCACTGTTATTTTGATACTTACATATTTACATACGTATATGCACACGTACATTTGTTGTGCCGACGGTCCAGTTAAAGACGGTGCACTTTGCGAGCCGGTTTACTACCGCGTCGACGCGTATGCAAGTCGGGGATAATGCACATTGCACGTGCTGCCATTGTTGTCGATGCACACCACAAAGTGCAGGTCTCTAACTCAAGAGTTGTAATAAGAGTCGACTATTGCGGTTTAATGCGGTCTAACCGCATTCATGCGCTTTTCGTCTTATTCATACATATATATATATATATATATATATATATACATATATACATACATACATACATACATATATATATCGATAATTCAAATTCCGTTTCTTTCTTTACCGATTAATATCCAAAACAAAATGAGAATCGATCGAATTAATTATTCGCAATATCATCGATTAATTCGTCCGTTAGAAAAATGAATAGATAAATAAATAAATAACTAAAAAGAAGAATTCATCTTTCTCCTCCCATTCTTTCTTTTTTTTTTTTTTTGAGGAGGAGAGGGGAAAAAGGACGACTCTCTTTTTCTTTTTTTTTTTGTTCTCTCGTTCGGTAAGAATAAGATTCTTAAGGTAGGGCCCCGCATTTTCGATGAATCTCGTTTCTCGATCATTCGGTTCTCACACTCTCGGTTATAGAAGATGCGCGCTTATATACCGCTTTAACATCTCGCAAAGTAAGTAGTATAGTCGATGAGAGCGTGCAGACTTCTATCTATCTATCTCTCTCTGTTAAAGAAGATGGAATTAGAAACAGAGTAGTGGATCCCATGGGATATAAGCATTGTAAACTGAACCGAACTGAACTGAACTGAACTGAACTGAACTGAACTGAACGCGAGGGGTCAGACCCCCTGGTCTTTTAAACTAGTTTTCACTTCTACCAGTTTCTGCTGGTTACTACTACTACTTCTACTACTACTGCTACTACCACTATCTCTCTCTTTCTCTTTTTCAATCTCTACGTATCTATCTATCTATTTCTTTCTTTCTTTCTTTCTTTCTCTCCTCTTCTTCTTCTTCTTCTTCTTCCTCTACTTCTTCCTCCTCTCTTTCTTTCTATCTATCTTTCTCTCTCTCTCTCTGTCTCTCTCTTTCTTTTTCCTTTATTCCACACGCGTTATATACCATGGAACTCATTCCTGAACAGCAGCTTCGTACTTTACATTTGAACCATATCGGCTTATATGGAAATGAATGTTTAAGTCATTCATCGTAACGAAACTCTAAGAATAAAGACGAGAGAAACTCGGTTGACACTGCTGGAAGTCTCGGCAAGATTTTTTTTTTTTTATTCTTCTTCTTCTTCTTCTTCTTCTTCTTCTTCTTTTCTTTCTTTCTTTCTTTTTTTTTTCTTTCGTGGTAAAATTCTATCGTGGTAAAATTCGACGAAAAGGATGACTACTCGAAAAGTGGATGAGCTCATCCGAAAAATAAAAAAAAAAAAAATAAAATAAAATAAAAAGTTAACAACGATAAAGTGTTTACGTATTTATCGCAAGAAATTTCTACGTCGTTTCTTCGATCGCCCAATTAAACCCCTCCCCTCTCCTCTTCTCCCACCCTCTTTTTCTTCTTTTCTTCTTTTATTTTTTAATATCGACGAGAAGGAAAAGAATTAATACAACATAGGTATGTAAATTGGCAAGTTCTGTGTTTCACACGTAAGATACGTTTAATGTGCGATTAGACAAATTCTTATGGAGCTAAGGTGTCAAACCGGTTTAAATATCGATTCTATCATTTATACAATGTCATGGTTATTCGGAGGTGATCCTTGCGTAACGATACAAGAGTTCTAACCACGGACGTTATTATTAATCGTTCCTATTATCCTAGTAGAAGGTATATCGCATAATGTCCGACAACGTGTATACTATGAATAATGTGTCGCATAAGTGCATATATATATATATATATATAATGTATGTATGTATGTATATAACCAGTAGAGATTATGCGAATGTTATTTTTCATTTTATCTTCTTTCATTTCGCTTTTATAAATTAATTATTAGATGGAAATATTTTATTGATGATCCTTCGTACAACTAGTTTATTATAATCATCCTTATAATAATAACTTTTGATATTTTTCGAAATAGAATCAATGAGATAATATTACGAGGTATGAGAAAAAGCAAATGAATGAATAAATAAATAAACGTTGTCGTTATGTATCGTAAATCAAAGCCAATATATAAAGAGACATGAAAAAAAAATAAATAAATAAATAAATAACCAACGCGAATGATTTTCTCATTTGAAATTAAATCAAATCGAAACGATATTACCAGACGTTGGAAAAAATCTCGAGGGAGATTCTCGAAGAGAAAAAAAAATATATATAAATAAATAAACAAAATGAAATAAAATAAAATAAAATAAAATAAAATAAAACAAACGTTATCGGCTGTTTAATATCAAAATCAATCTCAATATACAAAAATGAATCCTATACGAAGGAATCCTTTAAAAAAAATGTTTTGAAATAAATCAAACGGTATTAAACAAGTCGTCGAAATTTTTCTTCTTCCTTTTCTTTCTCTTTTTTCTTTTTCTTTAATCAACGCAATACTCTATTAGGGCGTTGAAAAATATCGTCGAACGAACGAGATTGCAGGTCTTAACGTTCAAGACGTCGTCGATGAAGTTCTCTCCTTTCTCTCTCTCTCTCTCTCTCTCTCTCTCTCTCTCTCTCTCTCTCTCTCTCTCTCTCTCTCTCTCTCTCTTTGACGTTGTTAGATAAAGAGAGAAGTAGAAAGTAAAAGGAGAGAGTAACAAGGAGAAAAGAAGAAAAAGACGAAGACGAAAACGAAGACGAAAAAGAGAAAGAGAGAGATAGAGAAAAAAATAAGAAAAGAAGAAAAAAGAAAAGAGAAGGAAAAGAAAAAAAAGTAAGAGAGACTACTTCGTCCAGGGGATGGTGAAATAACAGATTGCAGTTGTGGCACGAGCGAACGAGCAGCCTGGGTTCGGTTTGGTTCGGTTCGGTGCTCGTAAGGAGAAGGCAGGTGCCACATTTTTTTTCGACCGTCTGTTTTACCGCCGAGTAAGAGAGAGGCTGCCTACACTACCTACCTACCCTACCTACCTACCTACCTATCTACCTACCAACCTACCAACCTACCTACCTACCTATCTATGTTACACAGAGGCTCCCAAACAATCTCCATCTCTCTCTCAGACACTTTAGATAAATCTTGGAGGGAATAATTTTCCTTTTCTTTTTCTTTCTTTTTCTTCTTCTTGAAATTTTTCTCGTAACTTCATAAGCTAACACATGATATATGTAACGCATATATGAGAAAACGTATAGCGGAGAATGTTTATTTATTTTTCTTCATTTTCTTTTTTTTTTTTTTTTTTTTGCTTTACTTTGTATCATAAAAAATTTGCTTTACTTTCGTATTATAAAATTTGTTCAAATCATTCATTGAAATCGAAAGCGTAGTGATTATCGTATAAAAGATTATAACGCATCTACGTATGTTATATATGTGTGTGTGTGTGTGTGTGTGTGTGTGTGTGTATATATTTTAATTTCAATCGGTCAATGTACATATATATATATATGTATCTCTATTTCTATCTCTATCTCTATCTTACGATCATTAGATAAATCTTGAAGATCTTTCGCGATATATTTCTCGAATAATTAACGATATTTCTCTCCTTCTCGTAATATAACGAATCATAAGGTGCATGTATTACATAAAATTTTGCGTAATTAGTTTTCTAATAAACTTTCAAATCGTTCATAAAAGTCGAAAATTTTTGTGATTATCGTACAAGATTATAAATCACCTACGTATATATGTATATATATATATATATATATATAAATGTTATCTTCTAATTTTAATCGATTAACGTATATATGTAATATTGCCTACTTACAATGTATATAAATAATATATATATGTATATATGTAAATATATGTATATAGAAATATATACGCACCACCGTCCATGTCCATGTGTATGTTCGTAAGCGTGCGAAGAAAATGAGGAAGATTAAATTAGCGGATACGTCTCGATCGAGATAAATACGTAGATAGATGTATACAATAGACATATAACATCGCATGCAAACGAATAAGACGAAATAGCTAGGTACACATATATGTAAACAAACAAACCTACACACGGATAAAGCCTAAAGATCATACCTATAATACATACAAACGTATAACTACATACACGTGAGGGCTTAGATAGGTCAAACGTTATTGTTGTTAGCACGTTCGATCATTTGTTTATTATTTATTGTCTCTCAACGGTTAACAGATTTCGTAGAAATGATCTCACGTTTGTTTAACAAAGAAAAAGAAAGAGAAAAGAAAAACACACGGAGAGAGAGAGAGAGAGAGAGAGAGAGAGAGAGAGAGAGAGAGATATTCTTAGAAATTTTCACATAGGATTGAGTTCCACTGATATAATTCTCGATAATTTTTATCTACGTACACGACAAGTATGTGTCAGTGTGTGTATGCATACACGTACCGACTTTTAAATTCACGCGTAAAAATTCGTTCTCCATCTCTTAACGCAGTGCACATTTACTCGCGTGCGATCAATTATGCACCTCGTTATGCCTGCATTACGTGCAACATTCACCCTTTTACTGCCTTTCCAAGACCCACCCCAATCCAACCCAACCCGCCCTTTTCTCTGATCCCTTCTCTCTTTTTCCACTTTTTCTTCTCCTTATATTTTTCGATCGCAAGTTGTGTCGTCGTCGTCGTCGTCGTCGTCTCCCTCCCTCCTTTTGAAATTTTTTTACGAAAAATTACATACATAAATTTGTTAACAAGATAAATGGTTGAAAGGCACGTAAATATCGTACTTAAATATCGTACGATGCACTTTTATAACCCAGGCAAAATGTAATGTTACATTATCGATTGAGTATCACCGGAAGCTCAACGATCCTGTAAATACATATTACGTATATGTGTATAAAAATCTCTATCTCTCTCTTTCTCTCCGTTGATCTATCTATCTCTCTCTCTCTCTCTCTCTCTCTCTCTCTCTCTCTGTTTCTTACTCTTTACGGAAAAGAATTTAAAAAGCCGCGCGATTTCTTATCGGATTACGACGTCCGGTGTATTATTAACTCATTAAACCTTCTCATATCCTAAATGCCAGCATGCTCCTTATTACAAACCTAACCGAATATAACTTTTCAACGGCAGATTTTACGTTAATGGTAATTTTTGTTTGTTTGTTTTTTTATCACTCTGTTATTACTTTTATGTATAAAAATCATCGTCAGTCGTTAAACGACGAATATTCGAGTGCATATGTTCTACAACAAGGTGCCTTTTTTTTTATTCATCTTTTTTTTCTTCCTTTCTTTCTTTAAACGAAACGAATTAATTTTAATAACGTCACAGTGATGTGTTTGATAGGAGAGAGAATTAATTATATGTATCTATTTTTTGTTTCTTTTTTTAATTTCGTTAATATCGACGACTTTTCATAGTCGATCAGTTTTTTCCTTTTCAGAATTAAAAAAAAAAAAAAAAATATGAGAGCATTTTACTACAACGAGCTATTTTTTTTTTTTTTTGACGATTAAATATTAATAACACCGTCATTGACGTAATAATGTCTGACATGCGCGCCAAGAGAATAATTTGTGTTTAATTCACGTAAACATACTTCATTTATTATTCCGAAAGTATGTGAATAAATAAGTAATCAAGATAGCCTCATCGAAATCGAATTTTTTTTTGTTTATTATCAAAAAAAAAAAAAAAAAAAAAAAAGAGAATGAACACGATCGATAATGACACGAGCGTAACATTGTATTTAATTCCTCTTCTACCCCTCTCTCCCTCCCGCCCTCCCTCCTACTCCGGAAACAAATTAATACACGATATCCCGGGTGAACGTCAGTTGTGTCCCGACTTTTTCTTTTTCGGTTCTTTAAAATTAATTTAATATACGACGTGTAATTACCAAAAAGAGTGGCAGCCGTTGGAGGGAGCGAAGAAAATAAAGGAAAAAAAAAAAATTGAAATAAAAAAAAAAAGATCGAAAAAAAATTATTAAAAAGAAAAAATGCATACATATTTCTACCAACTGAAGTGTCGAAATTCGACTTTGATATAATACACGATCGTATCGTTTATTTATGTTATTAAAATATATTACACGTATATGTGCGAGTATGTAAAAAAAAAATATATATGTATATATGTTGTGTGCGTGCATACATACACAAGATGAAACAATGAAGATCGAAGTCACTGGAGAATAACTTCGATTATTGCATAAATAATAATTTTAATGAGAAATGTATCAATTAAAATTGAAATGCCATTCGAGAGAGACGAGCGGAGATCGTATTCTATTGCGTAAAAATTATGGGAAAGTCAATATAATCCTGCTTTTTTTTTTTTCAAACTGTATCACACATTTTCTAATGCATCAATCGACACAGCTCGACGAGAAAATAAAATTTAAAAAAAAAAAAAAAAAGATACTATTAAAGCATCAACAAAAATTGATTAATCGAGGAGATATTTTTATCGAAATATTTCGAAAAAGAACAAAAAAGAATTATTTTCTACTGATTTCATAATAACGTTTGTATTTGCTAATAACTTTACTTTTTTAATTTTACTTTTTAATTTCCTTTTTTTTTTTTTTTTTAACAGAATCACGAGGTCGATCGATTAACGTAATAAAATATATGAGATTTCGTTTAAAACGACGAACTTGATCTAGATATTGAACGACCTTTAGAAAATCCTCCTTAATAAAGAGAAAAAAGGAAAAAAGAGAAAAACTAATCACGTCATATCGTATCCTTGTTAAACTTTCGTCTAAAACATTTTTAATGTTAATCGCGCAATAATCGTAGTTTTTCATGGTCAAACACTTCGTCGTTTTTATATTACAGATATAATCGAATCAAAATAGCTGTGGTATTTTAAGAAACACAGAAAAAAAGAAATAAAGAAACAAAGAAAAAAGAGAATAAAGAAATAAAATAGCGTGTTTCTACGCTCGATTAGAAACTCACCGTTTCTTCGCACCGCTGGCCACAGATGGCTCCACCACGAGCGACGATCCTAGGAAGGTATAACCTAAAAGAAACGAAAAAAGAAAAGAAAAGAAATAAATAAAAAATCTTGACTTGTATGATCGATAAATTATGCGACTTACTGCTTGATAGGAAACATTAAAAAAGAAATATATAAAATGAAACAGGAAAACAAACAACAAAAGAGAGAAACAAACGAAAAGAGATTTCATTAAAAATCAAACTTTTCGAATCATATTTTATATATATATATATATATATATATATATACACACACACATACATATCATATGCATATGTATATATCTATTTTCAATAATATAATAACGAACTTTGTATAAATATATATATATATATAAATATATTATTATTATTATAATATACAATGATAGATATATCGAAAAATCTCGGATGAAATGAAAATCGTTAATATAACATAAGAAGAAAGTCGTGAGAGAGAAAGGTCGTTCTCATAGAATAAGCAACACGTAAGGACTAGTATATTATACATATATATATATATATATATAATATACATACACACACATATATATATATAATATACGTATCTACATATAAACGCGAATAGAATTGGTTCATTGGGTCAACGTATTTAGACGTTCTTATACAACCTGTTTTGTACCGCGGTCAATTTGAACTCTGACCCTTAAACTACAGGGTTTAAGGACAGAACGAGTATAAGAGAAATCATTTTTCCCATGAAAATTCCCATCGTTCTTACGCCACAACACATACATACGCACACAACAATCTATACAACATTCTACCGGTTTCTCTCTCCTATGAATAAGAGAAAGAGCAAAAGAGAAAGAAAGAGAAAGAGAAAGGAAACGGTAAAGCTTAGCTTCCGGGGTTTTCTCGGTTCTCTCTTTCTAAACGCACGTGCGATCCGTTATATGCATATATACATAACACACAATATATATACGTACATACATATGCGTGTAATGTCGTTAATGTAAGAATGTCGTTAATGTAAGAATGTCGTACGCCACGTTTTGTTAACCGCCATGTTGAAATCCGTTTCATCGAAAGGATGGACAAACGAATGGATGAACGTATGGATGGATGGATGGATGGATGGATGAACGTATGGATGGATGGATGGATGGATGGATGGATGGATGGATGGATAGATGGATGGACAGAGAGAGTGAGAGAATATGTGTGTGTGAGAGAGAGAGAGAGAGACCCACCTCTTTTCAGTATTCTAATCAGGATCAAGAGGTTATGCGAACGCGTTCGAGCGGCATTAGTCGACTGAGCAACAGGGAGTATTCTTTTCTTTTCTTTTCTTTTCTTTTCTTTTCTTTTCTTTTCTTTTCTTTTTTTTCTCTTTCTTTTTCTCTTTTCTTTTTTTTCCCTACGAGAAACTTCGTTGGCTGCTTTCCGAACTCGTATGTCGTCCATATCTAAATACTCACACTTACGCGTATACGTACACTAGTCCAGGAACGTATATACATTCATATGTATGTATGTATATTGTGTGTGTAATATATATATATATATATATATATATATGTATGTATGTAGAGATATAAATACGTATTTATTACACATAACGTTTTTCTTTTTCTTTCGAAGAGGCCAGGTGTCTGCATTATATCGAACTTTCCCTCTAACCAATACTTAAATTACTACACAATATTTGAACGCATTCCAATCATATATATATATATATATATACAGATATGTATATATATATCGAGAATCGTATATATGTATATATATATATATATGTATATCGAGAAGTTTTTTATAAGGTTTCGAAAAGATCTTTTAGCCGTTAATATTATTACTATTATTATGATTACTATTATCATGATTACTATTATTATGATTATTTCTTACCGCATGGTTGACAACCCTTCGATATAAAATTGTTGTTATACATTTGTACTTTAAGCATGATTACGAATAATTTCTAACTTCACACTTTCTAATTTCACTTTCTCACGAGAGATTGGATTCGAATTAGATGTAGGAATAAGGAAAAGAAAAGAAAAACGATGAATAAATAAACAAGGAGGAAAAATAAGAGGAAAAGGAGAAAAAGGAGAAAAGGAGGAAAACGATCAAGACGATATAGAAGTAGTATCTCGACGCGAACCGATGGAACGTACTGATCGAGATCACTTTTACGACTAAAATCTTCGTTTCAATTTGACCGATCTTAACACGACTAATGAAACTATTTAGAGAGAGAGAGAGAGAGAGAGAGAGAGAGAGAGAGAGAGAGAGAGAGAGAGAGGGATACTTATTTACTTACTTACATGCTTAGTTAATGTTTATGTATCTAGGATTATCCATAACCGTGACTTTGTCCTTCAAGATCGCGATACATAATCGTCCGAGATGCGAGATATAAAAGAACGTTGCTACGATAATAATAATAATAATAATATTAATAATAATAATAATATAAGAAACACGTTTGGTAAATATACGACGACTGTTGGCAATATCTCTTCTTTTATGTAAATTAACGTAAATACGTATTTATTCGTCGTGCGTTCGATGCGTATATATTATGTATGTATTTACGTATATAATATCGAAACGTTTATATTATATATATTCGCGTTCGAAAAACGTACCGATCGCGTTTAATTAAAACGAGACTGGACTCTCGTGACGATCAACGAGAACTATTCTGATTGGTCGACGTAACGACCAATAAACGATGATCCTTTGAACCTATTAGGACCTACTTTTATTTGGTACATAGTAAGATTGTACGATGTTTTTAGAAAGTCATTTACAAATTGTATAGTTATATGCATGCGATAGCGCGGCATCTCGATGCGCAAAGAATCATATTTTTTTATTCGACGAAAGATGGCGACAATATCGTTCCTCGTTAATAACTAGATATTTATTATTCTAGATCGATATTTTCTCGATATTTTCTTTTATATGATTTTCTTCTTCGATATTTTTCAATAAACGTTTCTATTTCTTTCGATTCTTTAATATTAATAGATATTTCCAAGTATGTTATTTTATTAATACTTTTCATATCTAATATAGTTACTTTTTTAAAAATATTGCATGTATGTATATATATATATATATACATATATATAGTGTACATATAACGGTAGCTAACGAACTTTTGTTTTACATACATACATCCGGACATGCATACATTACACCATACATACATTCCTTCAAAATTATACATATAGAGTGATACGTGACGTCGCATATTGCGATGAAAGTATATCCGAAGAATGTATCAGAGAAAGAGAGAAAGATCCTGTGGGAAAGAAGATTGTAACGGAAAATTTCGTTGGAAAGACAGAGGACGAAAGAGTGAGAAAGACAGATAGAGAGTGAGAAAAAGAGATAGAGACACATAGACAGAGAGAAAGAGAAAGAGAAAAAGAGAGAGAGAGAGAGAGAGAGAGAGAGAGAGAGAGGAAGCTATGTAAGAAGAAAAGAATAGACAAGGAGATACTACATACATCGTAATACTAGTTCTACTCACGGGAATAGAAATATATATATATATATATATATATATATATATTATGTATCGCAAGTTACAAAGAGACCAAACTCTCACCGTTCCGGTAGGTGGTCCATTATTGAAAAAAAATCTTTCTCTTTCTAATCTCGAATGACTCGTTCGTGAAGAATAGATCTAGTCTAAATAAGAGAAAGCCATAGAAGAAAAAGAAGAAGACGAGAGATACGAAGCAGAAGAAGAAGAAGAAGAAGAAAACATCAAGCTGCAAAGTTTATTCTCTAAGGACATTATCGCTTCCGTGTCCTTCGTAAAAATTAGCTAGATGGTGTCTCAAGTGGAAGAAGCGGTTTTTACTTGCTTGGTAATACTCTCTTGTCGATGGTTAAGTACGTAGATCAATTGTTGAAGGACGATCTTTTTTTTCTTCTTTGTTTCTCTCTCTCTCTCTCTCTCTCTCTCTCTCGTTCTCTTTGGTAATCGATACGATCTCGAAACTTCACAGCTGTGAGTGTTTCTTTTTGTTCTTCTTCTTCTTTCTCTTTTTTACTTTTAATTATTATTTTTCTTTTTATTTTTTATTTTCTTTCTCTCGTACGTACGAGATTCTCGAAAAAATGGATATATCATCTATCTTCTTTTTCCTTTTTTTTTTCTCTCTCCTTCCTCTCATTCGTATCATGCATATAAACGTACATACATCATATATATATATATATATATATATACACACTCTCTCTTCAGAGTTCTCACTATATAGCGTGTGGCGAATGGCAGAATTGTTCGCTAACGTCGAGTCTATTAAATACGATACGGAATACCATGGGTATAATGAGAACCGTATTAAACAAATAAAAGAGAAGTGAGATTTAGCTTGGGAATGTATGTACGAATTAAAAATACGAGCGCGAATGTAAGAACTGTTACGTAGATTATCGGAGATAGAATTGTACGCGAAAAGTAAATAAACAGATAGATACAGAAAGAGAGAGAGAGAGAGAGAGAGAGAGAGAGAGAGAGAAAAGGACAAGAAAAAAAAAAAGAGAAAAAAAGTAACAGCATCTAAATGGCTACTATAGCCATGTTACGTGTCAAAAGTTCAACCCCTCGAAACGAATCCACCTAGTTTGCGCAACAATAAAATCTACCTAAAGTGTTCCTCCTGGATAGACGTATGGTTGGTACGGACGAATGGTCTTGGATGGTTGGATGGTTAGTTGGATGGACTCGTAGTACTTGAGAGTTTCACACAACAGGTTTTACATATTACATATATGCGAACGGCTATTTGCGACAAGTTGTAGTATATAGATATTCGTAGTGTAATGGTGTGAATATATCTAACGATACTACGTATATGTATGTATGTGTACGTATATATATTTAATTCTCTGTATAATAGAAGGGAATGGGCGTTGAACGTGCACGCTATCGTTTCTAACGAAAAGGACGATGTCCTTTTTTCTTTTTTTTTTTTATTATTTCTTTGTAAACCGTCTCTTTCTCTCTCTCTTTTTTTTTTTGATAACTATCTTCCTGATTACCATCTTCTTTCTTATTTTTATTTTATTGTTATTCCGTTGTTTGTTTTTTTTTTTCTCTTAGAGATCGAAACTATACTAACTCATACACGTCATTTCATAGACGTTTTACGGTACTTCCGTAATATCTGCCTGCCCCATTCTCACGTTTGTTACAATAATCCGAGCGAAGGGTCTCCCTTATGTCACAGAGTTTCACGCTACGTAGGTATCAACGATAGGAACGAATCGTAGAAAGAAAAAGAGAGAGAGAGAGAGAGAGAGAGAGAGAGAGAGAGAGAGAGACAGCTGCGTTGAATATATATATATATATTTCTTCTAAGTCAATTTCTCTTATTTTTATTCGTATATGTTTTATACGTCACGAGAAATTTTCATTTTATCAAATATAATGAGAAACGTGAAATTATTGCAGGTTATAATTAACACCGTTTATTAAATATTAATAGATACGTCATAAATTACTTAATCATGCTAATTTAACGTTCGAATTAATTAACTTCCGCGAACACATTCCGCCATGGATCTCAACACGAGTTTAACGAACTCTTATCTTCTCTCTCTCTCTCTCTCTCTCTCTCTCTCTCTCTCTCTTTCTCTTTCTCTCCATGTATATATATATATAGATGTATGTATGCATGTATATATGTATGTATATACAATTCGTAAAAAAAAAGAGTGGAGGAAAGGGTTAGAGAGGGGTTCGTATAGCTCTTTCCCTTAGTCCATAATAAAACACTTTTTTTTATCCGATTATCGAAGAAATATCGAAGAAGAGTAAGAGGAAGGAAAGAAGGAAGGAAGGAAGGAAGGAAGAGCGAGACACGAGGGTCCCTACGGTTAAAAAAGTATGTATGTACCTATATCAAAATGAGACACCCGTTATATGCCTAAAATATACTGGCATTTCGTATGGGGCGCGCTGCTAAGAAATGCAGAAACAGCAGTTGCTATGCTAGGTGGTACTCCCTCTCGAGAATACAAGGATACGATAGAGTATACGTATATATATGGGTGTGAGCGAGAAAGAAAGAAAGAAAGAAAGAAAGAAAGAAAGAAAGAAAGAAGGAAAAGAAGAAAGAAAGAAAGAGACAGAAACAGAAAGAGAGAGAGAGAGAGAGAGAGAGAAAGGGATAGAGTAGTATTTCTCTGTCTCTCTTTCTCCTTCTCTCTTGCATCCTTTTTCTAAGCATCGAAGAAACTCGTGCAAGCCTGACACGCATACAGTCTCGGGAATCCACGTGATTACGTGGACGAGAGAGAAAACTAAAAAGAGAGAGAAAGAAAGAGAGAAAGAGAGAGAGAGAGATGATGATGAGGACGAAATAGTAAAGGTTATAAGATTCTCGATGGTGATAGTATCAGTAGTAGTAGTAGTAGTAGTATATTAGTAGTAGTATAGTAGTAGTAATACTAACAGTAGTAGTGTAATGCAGTAGTAATAGTACTAACAGTAATACTAGAAGTAGTAGTGGTAGTAATAGTAGTAGTAGTAGTAGTGCAATAGTAATAATACTAACAGTAATATCAGAAGTAGTAGTGTGGTGGTGGTGGTGGTGGTGGTAGTAGTAATAGTACTAACAGTAATACCAGAAGTAGTAGTAATGTAGTAGTAGTAGTAGTAGTAGTAGTAATGTTAGTAGTAGTAATATAGCGATGTGATTGTGCGCTTGTGAAGAAGAAGGGGACAGAAAAGAGGGAGTGAAAACGAGATAGGGAAGGTTGGTAGGTAGATAGGTAGGTAGGTAGGTAGGTAGGTAGGTAGGTAGGTAGGTAGGTAGGTAAGTTGGTAGGTAGGTATGTATTAGAACGGTACGAGGGAAAGGAAGAGGTTGGGGATCGCTGAGGGATGGGTTTGCTGAGTTAAGAGAGAGAGAGAGAGAGAGAGA
>NC_057706.1:1440557-1451524 GCF_014466175.1 Vespula pensylvanica | reverse complement strand
AGAGAGAGAGAGAGAGAGAGAGAGAGAGAGAGAGAGAGAGAAGAGAAGAGAAGAAAGAAAGAAAGAGAGTAGGTAGAGAGTAGGTTAGCAGGCTTTCCCGAGGGAGAGGGTAATAGCGGATTGTCCCGGTGAACGAGGAGGACGGCAAGTGCCTTTATAGTGGGTCAGTACTAGTCGGCACCCGGCTAGCGAGCTTTCAAGGTCTTCCCCTTCCTTTCCTCCCTCACCCTCTAACCGTGGCATCCCCCTCCTTCTCGATTCGGTCCCACTAACCCCCTCCCCACTCCTTCTCTTTACTTCTCTCTTCTCTTCTCTTCTCCTCTCCTTCTCTTCTCTTCTCTTCTCTTCTCTTCTCTTCTCTACTCTTCTCTCTTGCTTACACGCAAAACCGCCAGGTAGATGAAACCTCGGCCGAGCAAGAGCAAGCTTAGAAGAGAACTACTATCCGTGTTTGGTTTTGGTAGTGGTAATGGTGATGGTGATGTTAAGATCGTGGTGGTATGCTAGTGGTGCCACCCATCTAATACATATTCCTTCTCTAGTCTCTATCGCGTTCTTTCTCTTTTCTTTCTTTCTTTCTTTCTCTTTCTATCTTTCTCACACTCCTTATGTTCCTCTCTTTCTTTCCTTTTTTTTCTAGTTTATCTTTCTTTCAAGTTTCCCTCTTAGACCAAGAAAACTCGAATCGTCGTCGCTAGGACAAACGTTTTGACGCTCTACGAATTTTTATATATACTAATTATTATATATAATAAAAAAATGAAGAAAAAAAGAAAGTAAAGAAAAAATCATAACCGCATACTTGGAACGTGCTTTTTCGTTCTTCTGTACGTATATATATATATATATATATATATATATATATGTACGTATGTACATATGTATAATAAATATATTATAATTCATCTGGTCGAATGACGAAATGAAATCATTCGGAAATAATTTAGTCGCGATCAAGTGATAAATCCTATCTCATCCATCTATTTTTATTCGTTCTCGTTCTTTTTTTATTTTATTTTATTATTATTATTACTATCATCATCATCATTATCATCGTCATCACCACCTTTATTACTCCTTTTTTTTTTTATATATAAAATAAATGAATATTCACAGGGCTCAAAACGATGCTACCGTTACACATAGAAACGAACGCAAGAGTACCATCTGGAAATTAGCAACTCGGCGTTTAATTCGACTCCGGTCGACGAGAGACAAGCACTTTTCATGGTCTATCTCGCTCACTTGATAAGTAAGTACTTACATATAAAGTAGACGGAGGAAAAGTATGGTATTATGTAGAAAGAGACACCTTGATCGCGAGCAAACGAGCGTACGCTCTCTCTCTCTCTCTTTTTTAAGAGAGCTTCTTCCTTTTCCCCCGTGAGAAATTAGAACTTGAAGCTTTTAGCTTAGTTTGCGAGACAGGGAGAAAGAAAGAGAGTGAGAGAGAGAGAGAGAGAGAGAGAGAGAGAGAAAGAAAGAGACAGATAATGAATTCCTTTTCCATTTCTTTTTTTCTTTCTTCTTTCCTTTTTCTCGTCGTTTATTAATCGTTCATACGATACGAGCTTTCTCTTCCTTCTTCCTTCTTCCTCTCCTTCTCCTCTTCTTCTTCTACTTCATTTTTCCTTTTTTTTTTTTTTTTTTTAACTATGACATAATACTCGGAGATGTCTTTGGAGAGGGAAAGAGGAAAACCTGCCTCGAGATGAAAGGGAGCCTGCCTCGAGAGAAGGAAGGAGAGAAAGTAAGCGAGAGGGTGAAAGAGGTAGAGGAGCCTGTGGTTCATCGTGTACAAATCGTGTGTATGCGTGTGCGTACGAGAAATAGAGAAAGACTGACAGAGACAGAGACACGCAGAGAAAGAGAAAGAAAGACAGAGATACAGATAGAGATAGAGAGAGAGAGAGAGAGAGAGAGAGAGAGAGAACACTAGCTCCACGGGGAAGTAATGAAATATTTGGGTAGCGCTCAGCTAGAATGGGAATGGGAATGAGAACAGGTTCCTGTTGCGCATTCCAGGCCGATGCTGAATGCCGATGCCTTGGACACGGCGGTTGCCACGACTAGGTACATAAATTACTATTGGGTTACAACTCGTTGGGCCTTAGTGGTCCCACGGAAATCCTTCTCCTCGCGTCTCGTGACTCACGTGATTCGAAACCAAGAGAAGGAGAAAGATAGATAGATAGATCCGTATTGAAAGTACGATTCTTAGTTATATGGTTATGTATTGAATCAAGGGGGTCAAGGGTCGTACGAGCCGAAGACACATATCTAAATTCTAATCGACTACACGTTTTCTCTTCTTTGCTTTCTTTTCTTTTTTCTCTTCTCCTTTTTTGACTTCTTTTTTCCTTTTCTTTTCTTTTCTTTTTTTTTCTTCTCGAGTCAACGTTCAAAATGATCTTTCTATCCGAATGATAATGATGGTGTGTGTGTGTGTGTGTGTGTGTGTGTGTGTGTGTGTGTGTCTGTATATGACACACTGATACGTATACATGGAAAAGAATATTTTACTTTTCTTCAAATCGTAAACCGATTCGATCAAATTTCCAATCAAATTTTATTCAGAATGTTTGAAAAAGGAGAAGAAAGAAAAAAGGGGAATAAAAAAAAGAATGTTGCGCTTGGATCGATCGAAAAAGTAGAAAAAAATAGAGAGGGAGAGAGAGAGAGAGAGAGAGAGAGAGAGAAGGATAGAAAGGGAAAGAAATAGAAAGAACAATTTTTTGGTTGGTTTCTGAAATTATCTATCGTAGATGAAAAAAGATCGTGAAGAATTCAGATAGAAAGAATTGTGATGGGAAAAAAAAGAAAAAAAAAAAAAAGAGAGAGAGAGAGAGAGAGAGATAGAGAGAAAGAAAATTCCGAAGAAATAAGCGACGCACGATATCTTGATTTACGATCGATGAATCCATCGATCCATCGATCCATCGATCGATCGATCTTCTCCCGGCGCGAAAATAAAATTGGAGCAGTTAGTCGGGTTCTTCGTATTCTCTCTCTCTCTCTCTCTCTTCTCTCTCTCTCTTACTTTTTCGCGCGCGGCAAAGAATAAAGCAAAAATCTTTCCGTTCTCATTTGGCCTTGTAGCATACATCTTTCTTTTGCATCTCTCTCGCTCCTCGTGCATCCTCCTCCATTCTCTCTCTCTCTCTCTCTCTCTCTCTCTCTCTCTCTCTTTTTCTCTCTTCGTTTCGGTCTCAGTCTCCTTCGCGTTCGTTCTTTCGTTCGTTCGTTCGTTCGTTCGTTCTTTCGTTCGTTCGTTCTTTCGTACGTTCGTTCGTACACGTTTCTTCCCTTCCGCCGAGCTCTTCTCAGCGTGAGAGAGCGGCCACACAAAGAGAGAACGAAGAGTACAATGGATTACTTAGACGGGTAGGTTAGTTTGCCGAATGAAGCGGCGAACGGGCCCACGCACGTTAAGATAGGTCCTGACTTGTGAGCGAGAGAATCCGCAGTAAGCGCGCCAAACGCGCGCGAATTCACGATTCACGCTCGCTTTTTTTCCTCCCTTTCTTTTTCTTTTTTTTCTTCCTTCATTTTTTCTTCTTCTACTTTCTTTTCTTCTTTTTCTTTCTCTTCTAAATTCCTATATGTGTCTTCCTACAAGTCGCGTTTGTTCTCTCTCTTTCTCTCTCTCTCTTTTTCTTTTCAGGTCTTTCTCTTTCTCCATCTCTCTTTCTTTTTATCTTATTTATATTTTAATATTTATATTCCTTTCATATTAATACATTACATTATACTATTAGAAACGAGAATTTGTTCGTTGGTTATACTTCAAAATTAAAATGCTTATGTTGGATCAAATGTAAAAAAAAAAAAAAACCATACACGATTTTACGATATTCTCTTTTTACTTTCGTACGTACATCCTATTAGCCGTAAGAATTGTATAATTCTCTATACTTGAAAATATTAAAATTCATCCAACAGTTCTAAGATTAAATCTAGAGTTATCGTAATAACTGCGATTATAAAATAAATCATCTACACTTCGATATATTCTTTTTCTTTTTCTTTTTTCTTTTTTTTTTTAATTTTCCTCTTCACTTTCTTTACGGATCCGTAGAATTTAATAATTACTCGAACGATCAACAACGATTGTAATTGGAAACGAAATTTCTAATGAGCCAGACGATTTAAGAAGAGCAACGCCTTAAAGAAAAAGAAGAAGGAAAAGAACAAAAACGAAATAATATAAAACAAAACAAAACGAAACGAAACAAAACGAAAACGAAACAAAACAGAGAAAAAAGGAAGAAAAAGAAGAAGAAAAAAGAATCAGAAAAATGCTGCGAACATCTTTAGGCACGGAACGGCACGAGCTTGTCCTTGGTTTTATTGATCTCAAATTGAATCGGTCCGTGCGACGTTCTTTGTCGGTGTACACCTGGAGGTAGCGTACCTAACGTCTAATCCTTTAACGAGTCGAAAAAAAAAAAGAACTAGAAATAGATCTTGTATCAGATATTTCTCGTATCGTTTAAGTCGAAACGATATTTTCTTTCTCTTTCTCTCTCTCTTTCTATTTTACTATCACGTCAATGAGTTGTATTCTCTTTTTCTCTCTTTCTCTTTCTATCCTTTTTTTTACTTTACTATCTCTCATCAATGAGAGAGTTATATTCTCTTTCTTTCTTTCTTTCTTTTTTTTTTTTTTTACTTTACCATCGTATCAATGAGAAATATTCTCTTTCATTTTTCTCGTTTTATTATACTCCTCTGACATCGACGAGATATTCTCTTCGTTCTTTTTTTTTTTCTTTCTTTCTTTCTTTCTTTCTTTATTCTTTTTACTATATTCTCACGTCAATGAGATCAAGAGAGTATTTCAGATATTTTTTTTCTACTTTACTCTGGCGTCAATGAGATAACATCTTCTTTCTCTCTTTTTTTTCCTCTTCTTACAATATTATCACGTCAACGAGATATTCTCTTTCTCTCTTTCTCCTTTTTTTTTGCTATACTATCAAATCGATGAGATATTTTCTCTCTCTCTCTCTCTCTCTCTCTCTCTCTTCCTCTTTCTTTTTTACAAACGAATCGATGAGATATGCCCTTTCCTTCTATTTTTCTGCTATATCCTTTCATCGTTGAAATTGTACGTGATTTTTACAAATGCAGAGAAATAAAATTCCGCTTCCGATAACTTCCGATTAGTAAATTTTTATCGATCGATGAGTAATTTCGTTCGAGTAATACATGAGATATGAATTACCGTAATCTCTTTTTTATCGTTAAAAAAAGGATGAAGAAGACCAGACAGAGAGATAAAGAGAGAGAGAGAGAGAGAGAGAGAGAGAGAAAGATTGTAAAGATGGACGATCGATTGTTAAAAAATAATCGGTTGGACGCGTGAATACGATCCATCGTAAATTATTCATAGTATATATCCATACATACGTACGTAGATACATACACATATTCGAAAAGCATACACTTATGAAGAAATCGAAGTGCGAGATTAAATGAAATTAATTACAACGATAAATCGTCCTTTTGGTAGACACGGTTACGTTGCATGTAACGTGATCGCGCGACAAATAAAGAAGGATCGATCGAGTTTTATCGATCCTGCTACACCGTACGCAATAATCAACGTTTCGATCTTTCAAGGGAAAGAATGAGGATGTTACTATATATACATACGATCGATCGATCGCTCGTTCGAACGATCGACAGATAAATCGGTTGATAGGTCGGTCGGACGATCATAAATTCTATGGAGTCGTTATATATCGATCTTTTATCCCTATTAATTAATCCCTATTCTTTCAAATCCTTTATTATTATTATTATTAATAATATTATTATTATTACTCATAACAGGTAATCAACTTTGTACTTTAATTCAATTATATCTCAAAATGTCAAAAATCGTCCCTCTTCTTCATTTCCCTCTTGTATACTTTGTCGCTCGTTATCAAATAATGATAATAATAATAATATAATAACAATAATAATAATAATAATAATATCTTTCTTTCTTTTTTTTTCAATTTCATTCGACGATACTTTTTTCGAAGGATCTTCCAATATGCATTTTGTTTCGATAAAAAGAGAAAACCATAAAAAAAAAAAAAAAAGAAAAGAAAAAGAGGAGAGAAAGGGAAAATCAGATAGATACAGAAAGAGAGAGAGAGAGAGACTTAGAGATAGATATAGAGATAGAGAGAATTCGTTCGTTCGTTCGTTTTCGTTCGTTTTCGTTAGTTCGTTCGTTGGTTCGTTCGTTCGTTCCTTTCCTAGATTAAATCACTCGGTCAGTTTTCTTTTCGGGGTAGCGCAGCCGGCCCATGGACAAAGGACGGCATTTCTCGGAAGAGACTCGGACCGAGACTTGAGAATTAAAATAATATCCGCTCGTTCGGAGATTAATGGCGCCGTGCTGATGCAATTTTTCTGCGAGCGTAGAGAGCCCGTGTCCGTGGAACTACGGGATGGTACCACCCTTTCCCACCCCGGCTCACCTCACCTCACCCCATCCCATCGAATCCCATCCCAAACCACCCGCCAAACCCTCCCTTCCTCGTACTACAGTGCTTCCTCGTGCCACCCTATTTTTTCTTACTTTTATTCCGGGATCACATAGTAGTAGTACGTGGTTGTAAAATCAAATTCGTTATATCACCATCGCCATAACCATCATTACCACCACCGGTACTACCATCATCATCATTATCATCATTATCATCGTCAGCATCATCATCGCCATTACTTTTTTCAACGGCGGAAACATTAATCGATACGCCTTCCTTTTTTTCAACTCCTTTTTCCTCTTCTCTCTCTCTCTCGTCTTTTCTTTTTCCTCTTTAAAATTATTCCTGACGATAACTTTCTTTTTTTTTTCTTTTCTTTCTTTCTTTCTTTCTTTCTTTCGAGAGAGAGAGAGAGAGAGAGATATCACTCTTCTTTTTTTGTTGACGTTTTTTTTTCCTCGAGGTAAAAAATCACAGAGCGAACGGTGCAACCGGGCAAATTAGCATCGCGAGCTCGATATCTCCATATAATGTAAGGAGTCGTAATCGGGCAGGTGCGAACGATCTTCATTCTCTATCTTTCTTTCTCTATCTACATACACACGCACAATATATCCATACATACATAATCTTTCTCTTTCTCTTTCTTTTACGATATACTTTCTTTTTTTCTTTTTCTTCTCGCTATCTCCTGCTTGTCCATGTTTTATATATCCTTCGATGGATAGCTCGTGGACCGGTTCATTGACACCTGTCGAAAGACTCTCGGGTTTCTTCTTCGTACCTGACAATTACGCGCGCACGTGGGCCATGTCGATTCCAAGTATTCGACCAACCAACCAAACTCTCACCCTCTTCCTTTTTTATATTATATATATATTTTTTTTCTTTTCTTTTTCTTTATCTTTCGTTCTCATATATTTCAAAGTATATACGGATATACCATATATTTCTTACTTTTATTATAGGTACTCATCTTCTTGTACTTTCTCTTTTCATCTTTCTTTTTTATACTTTCAAATGTGAAAGTATATACATACACGCACATACACACATATATTTTTTTATTGTTATTTAATGCAAGTACTCTGTTTCTCTTTCTTCTCCATATCTCATATATTCTCAATACATCCAAACATTTTTCTTCCTTTATTTCTTTCGTTTCATTTATGTATTTTCTTTTTAAATTTCCCAACCATACCGATACGATTTTCGATCTTTTCGAATTCATTCATTCGTACGTTCGTACGTTCATTCATTCGTTCATTCATTCATTTATTTATTCATTCATTCATTCATTCATTCATTCATTCTCTCTCTTTCTCTCTCTCTCTCTCTCTCCTTCTCTTTTTATTTTCATATCGAATATAATTTATACTTCTTCCATTAATTTTTTAACATTATCACGAACATTTCTCTCTCTCTCTTTCTCTCTCTATCACTTAGTCGAACGTCCTAAATATAGCATTTCCTTTCTCCTCGCTCGTGTCGCGCGAGACACTTTTCTTACCCCCGGTTAAACTCTATTTCGGTGACATCGTTGTCTCGCAAAAAGAGAGAAAAATACGGAGAAAGAGAAAGAGACATAGAAAGAGGACGATGAAGACGTAGAAAGACTCGAAGGATGTAAAAACTATTCGAGATACGAGATACACGCGTTTCTTTCCCTTTCGTTACATCCCTCTTCCCGTTTCTCGAGTAGTCACACCAATTATATTCTAATCGTTATTGTAATAGTAACAAACGTTATGTCCGATACAATGGGGGGGAAGAAAAGAGACCTTCTTCGAGAGCGAGTGAGAGAGCTACGGGGATACATACGTACATATATGCGTGTGTGTACGTACGAAGAAACGCCATACCACGGCGTAGAATATTTCGCGGCAAATTTTTCGAAGCGGTTTCTCTATGGATATTCTCTATGCCCCTATTGAATTCTACCTCTTAATACCGGTTTCGGAAAGCGTAACGATTTGAAACCGTTATTCCGCGGCGTTATTCAGGCTCCTTCCTCGCGTTTTGCCGACGAGTTTATCTCTCTCTCTTTCTCTCTCTCTCTCTCTCTCTCTCTCTCTCTCTCTCTCTCTCTCATACTCTTTCATACTATCTCTGCGTTGGAAGCAAAATTGACCGACCGGATGGAGATGTCACGCTTCTTCATCGTTCTTTTCTTTTTTCTTTTTTTTTTTCTTTTTCTCTTCTTTTTCTTTCTTCTTCTTCTTCTTCTTCTTCTTCTTCCTCCTTCTCCTCTTTCTCCTCTTTCTCCTCCTTCTCTCGTTCCTCTGCTTCTTTTTATTTTAAAGAAATTACGATGGCAACAAGAGAGGAAAGAAAATTAAAGTAAAGAGATAGAGAGAGAGAGATCTTCGTGAACCTTCGAAGGTACTTTTATAAAAAGGTAACTCCTTGAGACCTGCGAGGACCTCAACTCTTCCTTTTCGACTCGAGACGATAATATCGTATCAAGTCGCGAGGTAATCGATATTACGAGAACGGACGAAAGAACGATGATGTTATATTAGCATTTTCCTTTAAAGTCCGTCGCATTACAAAGAAATAGACGGTTGGATTTTAATGTCGGATACTTGGCAAAAAGAGAGAGAGAGAGAGAGAGAGAGAGAGATAAAGAGAGTGCAAAGAAGAGAAGGGAGTTGCTATTGTACGTCTTTGGTAATAATAAATAAGAGGAAAGGAATACTCGAATGTATAATATATCGGTTTTTAATGAAGTAGATAAACAAATGAAAGAGAACGCAAACCAATATAAAAATGTCTGACTAGGATCGTTATATGTATGTATATACATATACATATATATGTGTCTGTATGTATGTATGTATATACTTTGCCATTGCGAGAAACGAAAGAAACAAAAAGAGATATAGAAAAAGAAAAACAGAGAGATAGAGAGAGAGAGAGAGAGAGAGAGAGAGAGAGAGAAAAGAGGGAAAGAGCTAACGAACGATAAACGACCGACGCGACGAAGATTCAGACAGCTGTACAACGAAATAATCCATGGTTGACCATAGTTAATAACGTTTTAGAGTGTTGCTTCTTCAAACGAGTTCGAATTTCTTTATCCAAATGATATATATATTCCTATATCTATCTCTTTCTCTGTTACGGAGCTTGAATCGGTCTTCGATCGATCGATCGGTCGATCGATTGATCGATCGGTTGGTTGGTTGGTTGGTTGGTTGGTTGGTTGGTTGCTCATCGAAATAAACGAGCCGAGGCTACGGGAGAACAATTTTTGAGTACTGGTTACCGGTGCAACGTTTAACGGCTAACTTTTCTTTCCTTTTTGCTTATTTTTGTTTCCTTTATTTCTTTTTTTCGAGGACAGGTGCCTTCGAACGCGAGGCACGCGACAAATCGTGCCGCAGCCATTCGTAGCACGCTCATCACACATCGTCGTACACTCTTACTCTCTCTCTCTCTCTCTCTCTCTCTCTCTCTCTCTCTTTCTCTTTTTATTTCTCTCTTTATTTCTTTATTTCTTTCCGTCTTTTTCACTGACTTGAACGAAATAAGAGAATCACGAGACGACACATGGCGACGATTTTTAAATTGATTTACTTGACGAGCCGAATTACGGTAATATGCGAGTACGTTGGTATATATATATTTGAGTTTGTATGCGTATGTTCTTTTCGTGTACGCTATCAAAGTATCTACGATCCACTTATATATTTACGGAAATATCTATTAATTATATCAAATGTATCAGAGTTTAACAAATGCATACGTGTATATATATATATATATATATATATAAATAATATTGAGTTAATATTTTAATTATTCATCCTAATTGAATGATTCATACGAATCAATTATTCCTTCTGTTTATATTGTTACGAAGTAAATAATTATAATCGTATTCAATGTATTAATATAATTTAAACGATATGTATAATATGCACATATGTGCGGATAAGAAAATTATAGTTACGACAATATGTCTAATAGTACCTACCTAGGACCTAATATATATATATATATATATTTATTTATTTATTTATTTTTCCATTAGAATGACTACGAAAAAAATAAAAAAGAAAAAAAATAAGAAAAAAAAGGAGAAAGAAATACGTCTACTTCGTTATAAGAAAAGAAGAGTAGGGTATAGGGAAGATGAACGATAGAAGAATGCAGCGGCTTCCTGTCCGCACGCCTGTATCTCTCTCTCTCTCTCTCTCTCTCTCTCTCTCTCTCTCTCTCTCTCTCTTTCTCTTTTTCTCTCTCTTTCTTACCCTCTCTCACTTTGGTTCCATCGCCAAACTTAAAAGTCGTTTGGCGAAGAGCAGTGCCGTTCACGAAACGGGAGAAAAATGAAACGAACGAAACGATGAGAAATTAACGGGATATGTTAAGAAAGAGACAGAGATATAGATATCTAAGATAGATATAGAGATAGATGAACAGAGATAGAAACAAAAAGAAACAGAGAAAGTTCTATGTACGTATATAGAAAAA
>NC_057706.1:1432370-1440547 GCF_014466175.1 Vespula pensylvanica | reverse complement strand
AAAAAAGAGATGAGATAGGGAGAAACGCAAAAAGAGAAAAACATAAGAAAAGACAGAAGAAAAAGGGATGGATAGCACGTGGTTAAAACGAGAGATAGATATGGGCCAGGAAAGGAAAGATTCAAAATGTTTGGTGGCTGCGTAGAGAGAGAGAGAGAGAGAGAGAGAGAGAGAGAGAGAGAGAGAGAGAGAGAGAGAGAGAGAGAGAGAAAGAGAGATAGAAAGAGAAAGAAAGAGAAAGAGAGAGAGAGAGTGGAAAAAACTATGGACGATGCGTTTGGTTCTTCGTGACTTGGTGGTACTACTATAGTCTCGGTTTTGCCGCCGCCACCACCACCACCACCATTACCACACCATCACCATCAACCACACCATCACCAACGCGGTCGGCACACAGTGCGCGGTTGTATTCTAAGCCTCCAGTTCTAGGCCTTAGAGAGTTCGCGTAACACTCGACCCACCAAACTAGTTCTGGCCTTCTCGGCATACGATCGAGAAAGAGAGAGAGAAAAAGAGAGAGAGAGAGAGAGAGAGAGAGAGAGAGAGAGAGAGAGAGAATGGTGGTAACGCTCTCTCCTCTTATGCGCCATTGTATCTGAGCATCGGCTTCCCTGCGTGTGTGCCCTTGCTTCTTTGCAAGAAGCAAGAACGGAACCCTCCGTATAGAGCCGAAATAGAAGGAAGATTAGCGTTCACGAATATGTGTATATGTGTGTATTTTTGTGTTTGTATATGAGAGAGAAAGAGAGAGAAAGAGAAGGAGTGTGTATGTATGTACGTACTATATACAGTCAGTCGAAGAAATATTCGGACACGCATTTTTCTCTGTTTTTTTTTTTTCCCCTTTAAATTGAATAATTCTTTTTTGCTTCTTTTTTTGTCCTTTTTTTTTATTTACTTTTTTATTTATTTTATTAAAAAAATTTATGAGTTTGTTTCCCTCCCTCCTTTCTTTCTCTTCTTTTTTCTCTCGTCACCGATGTAAGATGAAATTATTTTTAATGTTTCTTATCAAGAGATTCGCGAATATATATATATATATATATATATATATGTATATAATACGATCGGTCAGATTAATATTCGGACGCGCGCTTTTTCTAATTAAATATTTTTTTCTTGTTTTCTTTTTTAATTAATCAACGCAGGCGTTCAAAATTTTCGAATAAATATGAAAAGATTAATTATATTGGAGAAAAAAAAAAAGGAAAATAATATAATATACATATATATATATAAAAAATATAAAAAGACCTTTTCTTTCTTGTCACTAATAAGATATTTAATATTTCTTATCAAGAATATTTATGATAAAAAAACGGTGTATATATATATATATATATTTTTTATTCTAAATGCGATTACGTATTAAATACATTCTACAAATATTATTTAGAAGGAGTTATATCTGCTAATTTAGAGATCTGATCTAATCAATATTATATCGTAAAAATCTATATGAATAAATTTCTATGATCGATTATTATATAAATATATTCTTTCAATACTTATCGATGTATCATTTCATATCGAATTTTCGAAGGATATTGATTCTGATTTTTATTTCTCTCTTTCTCTCTCTCCCTCTTTATCTCTCTATCTCACTCACTCTCAGTTTTCATTTATCTTTTTCTGATCTCTCCCCACGTAGTTTGTTTGAAAGAGACGCGTGCTACAAGAGGTGGCGATCGCAAATTGATTGGCATCTCGCTCATCGAAGATACGAAGAGGAAGAGGAAGAAGGAGAAAGGAAAATAAATAAATAAAGAAAGAAAGAAAGAAAGAGAGAGTGAGAGAGAGAGAGAGAGAGAGAGAGAGAGAGAGGAGAAGAGAGAAAGAAGGGAAGAGAGTCACGAATGCGAGGATAATTCGTTTCGAGCGCATGTTCGACACGAAAGGAGTCGTTCCTCTCTGTAATTATACTGACGATCCTCTCGTTATACGCTGTCGACGTCGTTTAGCTTCGACGTTTTTTCGAAATTAACGTTTCTTCCACTTACTCCGTATATGCCGTAAGAAGTGGAAATGAGAACAAAAAAAAAAAAAATAGAAGAAACGAAAAGAAAAAGAAATAAAAAAGAATAAAAAAGATAAAAGATCGACGAAAAGATCGTATGTATTTCTGTGCCAATTTACCAGACGAATCGAGAAAGAATTATTTATAATTCAAAGTCACAGAGTGTATAGAGAGAGAAACAGACAGAGAAAAAGAGAAAGAGAGAGAGAGAGAGAGAAAGAGATACGCGGATACGCGATCACAGAAAGAAGAGTGACTAACCGATTTCGGCGGTTCGCAACGAGTCAGTCGGCTGGTAGAAGTAGTCGAAAAGGGTGGGAGAATGTGTGTGGGGGCGGGGGTGAGGGGTGAAGGGTGAGGGGTGTGGGGGAGAGCGAGGGAGTGGAAAGACGAGGTCGACGGTATCCCACGAAGTAAATTTCGAGCTCGTCGCGGAGGCGGCGGTGGCTATGGCGGTAGCTACGATAGTAGTAGTAGTAGTAGAAGTAGTAGTAGTAGTAGTAGTAGTAGTAGTAGTAGTAGCAGTAGTAGTAGTAGTAGTAGTAGTAGTAGTAGTAGTAGTAGTAGTAGTAGTAATAGTAGTGGTGATGGTGGTGGTGGTAGTGGGGCTTTTCGAACCCATGCGTCACACCTATACGCGACGGGCGACCTTGACCACGTTTTTTTTGGCGGGAGAATAGCATAGCCGTGCGTTGTATGTATATACCGTACGTGTAAGTCTAGATCTAAATTCTTATTGAGGAACGATTATAAGAAATAAAAAGAGAAGAAAAGAAAACGTTTCGAAACTAACGTCGTTCGCTGTATCGAACTTTAATACGATATTTATACGAAAGAGGAATAAAAAGATATTATATGTATATGTGTGTGTATAATGTATGTTTGTCGTATACGTGTACGTTTCGAGCAGATACGAATTTATAGAGGAAATATAATGTACGGACGAAAAAGTTTCGGTAAAATGCGTTATTCGATTATTCGTTGTCCTTCTCCGTTTCTGTTTCTGCTTATTTCACGTTCTTTCTTTCTTTCGGTCTATCTGCCTATCTCCGTCTCTCTCTTTCTCTCTTTATCGATGAACGAGCATGCAACGTAAACGATTATCAGGAACTTATCTGCGAGCAGTTGGGTACGCGTGATCATTCTTGCCGGCATAGTTGCCGGCACGGTCGCCGCCATCTTGATGATGCGCGCGCACCTCATCACGTGGATGTTTTTCCATGCTCGACACGAGGAGCTGAATCTAACGCGCAGCCGCTCTTCCCAAAGAAACGATACCAAATGAGAAAAAGAAAGAAAGAAAGAAATTCTTTCTTTATATGAACGAATCTATGATTTAATTATTTATATACATTTACGTATACACGTATGGATATATAGATAGATATTGACCGATTTATATATAATGTTTTATTCCGTCGATTATTTCTGTCCTTTCGTAGAATAATCTATAAATATATATATACATATATATATATATATATGCGTGTGTTACGAGTCGGATCTAATGTCGAAATATACCTACATACATACATATATGAATACATATATATATATATATATATATCCGGTGCGAGAACGAAGATACAAGTTTTTTCGACGGAAGCGTCTCGGAAGTCGCGAGCAGTGGTTCTCAAATAAAATCTACGCTTAGATCCTCTTAGCCGCGCTTGAAATCTGATCGACTCCGATGATAGACGACTCAACCGTACTACGAACTAACGGATAAACGTATCCCTATATACACGCCTATATACATACATATATACACATGCGTATATATTTCTTTTCTTCTTGACAGAGAGAAGAAAAAAAAAAGAACGAAAGAAAGAAAGAAAGAAAGAAAGAAAGAAGAAAAGAAAGAAAGAAAGAAAGGAAAAAAAGAAAAGAAAGAAAGAAAGAAAGAAACAACGAAACGTTTTCTCGTCGATGGATAAATACGAGAGTTATAAAAATTCGTAATAAGCCTTTACCGAACGATAAGATTAAATTCAACTCTTTCGTAGTTCGTCCATTCCAATTAGCCGTACGAAAGATAAGCTAAACTCAGGCAGGCGCGCTTGCTTTTTTTTTTCCTTTCTTTTTTTTTTCCTCTCCTTCTTGATCGCTTTGATCTCCGATCGTTCGAGACGATCGAAAAGTGTCGTCGAGAGTTCATCGACCGTGTCTCATCAATCGACAGAACGTGTACGGTAGAATCGACACGTGTTTCATCGCGTTTCGTCGATATAGGTATGTTACACGAACGTAACTATGTAAGTATATATATATATATACACATAGATAGATAGATACTATCGAAAGGACGCATACGTGAAAGAATCTAATTCGCCTACGCTATTCGTTTTGACCTGAATAATTGAGATATTTTGCTAATGGCGAAATAACTTGATAAAAAAAAAGATTTACGAAATCTAAAGAACGAACGATCGATATGTACATTATAAAATATAAATATGAATACAAATAAGTATATGGATAGATAGATAGATAGATGTATAACTTATTTTACACGCGAAAAAGCAAGCACAAGCGTGGCAAACGAGAAGAAACACACGTCGTCGTCGTCGTCGTCGTCGTCGACTAAGCAAGCAACGATTCATACGTTCAGATAAGAGTAAAAATCTTCCCGCGCAAAAATGGGATCCCCGATCGGAGGCCATCGAATGCTCTCGATTCTACGAGAAAGACGTTTTTAACGACGAGGCGTGTTTCATTCCATTCTTTGTAATACTTACAATTGTAATAAATCCAAAGCAAAAAGCATGAGCTATGTTAAGTACGATGAAGGTAATTTGGGAAAGCATTTGGGTGTTAAGCAGAGTTTAGAAAAGCATTTGTCTTCGGTATTTTTTTTTTTTTTTTTTTTTTTATATATATATAACATATATAAATATTTAATAAAGCATAGGAAAAGCATGAGCTAAAAAAAATGAGGTTAAAAAAGGCTAAAAAAAAATAAATAAATAAACGAATAGCACAAAAATCTCAAAAGCGTTCTTCTTTCTCCGATGACTCTGTCTCTCTTTCTCCCAGTGATGAATCGTCAAGGAACACGTCAAAAAATCCCTTGGTCGGTAGTGATCGTGTGCGTACGTGTGTCACGCGCGCTCGCGCGCATTTGTCCCAGCCTCTCTCTCTCTTTCTCTTTCTCTCTCTCTCTCTCTCTCTCTCTCTCTCTATCTCTCCATAGGATGAAATAAGAATCTCTCTTGTGGGAATCCGTTGCGAAGTATTTGCGAAGAGAGAAAAAGCATATACATACACACACATATATAGACAACGTACATATATATATTAGCGGCATTGCAATAAAAGCTCTTATAAATTATTATTATTATTATTTTTTTTTATTATTATTTTTTTTTTTTTTTTTTAGAAAAAGCTGAATAAAAAAAGCGTAGCCATCATACGAACTCACCGTTAAGTTTGTCGATCGCACGATCGGCGGTGGATTGGTCAGCGCAGTCGACGAAAGCGTAACCACCACGCTTAACCAGGATCGTCGTGCAGGATAAATTGTGATCCTGGAACAATTGCCTTAAGGCGTTCTCGTTGCATTCCGAGGATAGATTGCCGACGTAGAGTTTCGACATGATTTTGTTCCTTTCTTTTTTCCTTCTTCTTTCTTTCTTCCTTTTTTTTCTACTTCTTCCTCTTCCTCTTCTCTGTAGCTAACTGCCTTCGAAAACTTTTAACGAAGGCTCGAACTCTCGACGATCGAACTTAATTTCCGAATTCCGATAATTATCAACGTACCAGTAATTCTTTCTTCTCTCGTTTCTCGATCGCGTATTATACACGTACGATCGATTTTCGTACGATACGCCTCTATATATATATACTCAATTACGTTGATGGTTAAAAAAAAAAAAAAAAGAGAGAATTATCCTCGTGAACGTGGAGAAATCGGATCGTCGCGAGACGTAACGTCGACAACGAGACAAGAACGGTATGATGTGTACGATATACGAGGACGTTGACGATGACGAAGATGACGGCGACGATGATGACGATGAGATGACGAGGAGAGAACGACGAGTTCGTGAATTATCGTGATCGAGGAGAGGAGGAGCACGAATTTCGCGATAGGCGGCGCGCGGACGACGACGACGATCAACGACGACGATGAACGACGACGATCAACGACGACGATCAACGACGATGACGATCAACGACAACTACGACGCGTGAAAGCGTAGGAGGACACGGAGACGAAGCCGGGCCTGGATACGCTTTTTTATTTCTTTGCTTGCTTTTCTCTCTCTCTCTCTCTCTCTCTCTCTCTCTCTCTTTCTCTCTCTTTACTCTTCTTTTCTTTTTTCTTTTTTCTTTTCACGAAGCGAAGAAGGAGAAGAAGACTCGGCCACGTATTAAGATGAAAAACTCGCGAACGACAACGACGACAACGACGACGACGACAACGACAACGACAACGAATATTGCCGGACACCACGATATTCGTATTTCGGATAAACGGCGAGAAAACCGACGCGAGGGCGCGCTAACTTCGTGCGTCTGCTACTCTTATCTCTTTCTCTCTTTCTCTCTTTCTCTATCTATCTCTATCTATCTTTCTCTCTCTCTCTCTCTCGCTCTCGCTTCTTCTCTCCTACTCCTTCCCTCGCTCCTTCGAGCTTCTCTATCTTTCTTCTTTTTTTTTCTCTCCTTTCCTCCTTCTCCTCCTCCTTCTGTTTCTTCTTTTTCTTTTTCTTTTTTTTCTTCTTCTTCTTCTTCTTCTTCTTCTAGCTGCTCTGTCTCTTTCTTTCGCTCTCTTCTCCGATACGCACGATTTTCTCCTCTCGCGATTTAGGGCCGATCTCGCGTATTGCCGTCTCCGCACGTCTAATATTCCACACGTTGTCGTCTAAAATTCTTTCTCTCTTTCTCTCTCTCTCTCTCTCTCTCCCTCTGTCTCTTTATTTTCTTTCTATCTTTTTTTCTTTATCTTCTGTACACTGCAAATACGAAATGCGAAAGAGGAAGTATGTTAAAGAAGCCGACGCGTTTTAACGATTCGACGATGGATTTCTTTCCGAACGAATATATTCCCCCGGATGATTTTCGATCCTCTCCTGAAATTGTTATTTTTTATATATACATATACATGCGTGTATGTGTGTATATATATATATATATATATATATATTGTATTTATATCGAAAGAAAGACTCTTCTTTTTTCTTGTTGCCCCGTGCGTTTCTCTCTCTCTTTTTTTTGCTGTTTTGTTTCTTCTTACTCTATTACGTATGTATATCGGAGCAAGGAGTCGGTTAGCCGAGATTCTCTTGTTTTATTCCTTATTCTTCTTCCTTCCTCCTTCTTCGTTCGTCGTTCCTTCTTTATTTCCTTCTCTCTTCGCAGCGCCTTCCAAGTTAACTCTTCTCGCTCCACCGATGAATTTCCCGAACTATTTCTTCGACTTTGTCTTCTTCTTAAATCTTTCCTTTCTTTCACCAAGCGCGATTCAAAAGAGACAGAAGAAAATTCGAACGCGGTCTCGAACCGTAAGATACACGTGTGCGTGCGTGAGCGTGTCGTAAGTACGCGTGCGTGCGTGTATCTCCGTGTGCCGTTCGACCGTTTGTCCGTCCGTTCGATTGATCGACCGACCTATCGACCGATCGACCGTCTGTTCGTCCGTCTACTAAATGTCCGAATCTCGGAATCTGTCTTTCTCTGTTTGTTGTGTCGGTTCGTCTGTTACGTATCTATAAGTATCTATGTATGTACGTATGTATGTACGTATGTATGTACGTATGATGTATGTATTATGTATGTGTGTACGTATGTAGAGGTATTCTCTGCTCGATGGAAAGTCCGTGAGTGTTATGACGGAGAGAAAATTCGCGCGTATGTCCAAGCCCGACGAAAAGCCGAAAAGAAGAAGACGGAGAAGGAGCCACGACGACGTCGGAATCGGTCTTCGCAGAAACAGCTCTCTACCTTTTTTGAGGTTAAGGTACGGGCACGCTGACCGCTCTCTCGACGACTCACGGTGTGTGTCCAGAAGATTCTCCTCTCTCTCTCTTTCTTTCTTTCTTTCTTTCTTTCTTTCTTTCTTTCTCTCTTTCCTTCTCTCTCTCTCTCTTTCTTCTCTCTTTCTTTTTCTTTCTTTCTTTTCACTCTCTCTCTCTCTCTCTCTCTCTCTCTCTCTCTC
>NC_057706.1:1430713-1432135 GCF_014466175.1 Vespula pensylvanica | reverse complement strand
CTCTCTCTCTCTCTCTCTCTCTCTTTCTCTCTTTTGCCAGTTAGCAAGGCTCTCTAATCTCTCCTCGCGTTCTCTCTCTCTCTCGTACCATCGTGCAGATTCTCGTTCGTTCCTCCGCTCCCTCCCCTCCTCTCCTCTCGTCTACAACGAGACCGTCCTTCTCTCTTTCCCTCTCCCTCTTACCCTCTTTCATTCTTTCTTTCTCTCTCTCTCTCTCTCTCTCTCTCTCTCTCTCTTTCTATATCGCGCAAAGAAGACCGAGCCAGAAAACCAACTCGAAATACGCGAATGATCGTGCTCTTATTGGCCGGACAGACGCCACGTGGGTGCCCCACCGACTCCCGCCTCTGTTTCCGATTGGTCGATTTTCGCACGTCGGTTTTCTCAGCCAAGCCGAGCGCGCTCCGTTCGTTCGTTCGTTCGTTCGTTCGTTCGCTCGCTTGCTCGCTCGTTCGCTTGCTCGCTCGCTCGTTCGTTCGCTCGCATATTATTCCTCTCTCTCTCTCTCTCTCTCTCTCTTTTTTTCTAACGCACGTCCACGTCGCTTTTTCTTCTATTTCTTCCTCCTCCTCCTCCTCGTCTTCTTCTTCCTTCTCTTCTCTTTCTTCTTCTTCTTCTTCTTCTTCATCTTCTTCTCTTCTTCTTTCACGTTCCTGCATAGCGCGTGAATGCGTGAGTACGTACGTGAGTACGTTCGTGAGTGCGTAGATGAGCGCGCGCGCGGGATCGAGCGAAGCTGCACGTGATCACGTGCTTATGCGTAAGCGTACTCGCGCGCGCGCACACGCACGCCTTCTTTCCATCTCTCTCTCTCTCTCTCTCTCTCTCTCTCTCTCTCTCTCTCTCTCTCTCTATCTTTCTTTGCCCGTTGCGAGCATTGGACCTCTGCAGGAATCTACCGGGTGTTTTTGGCGAACAACGTTTTCAACGACGTCTTCCATTCGTCCTCGTTTCTTTCTTCCTTCTTTCCTTCTTTCCTTCCTTCCTTCCTTCCTTCCTTCCTCCATTTTTCTATCTTCCTCGTACATTGTTCGGTGTTAACACACTCGAACTCCCTTTGCAAGAGAAACATACTGCTACTATTATTATTGCCACTAGCTCGCTACTAGCTACGAGCTAGTTGCTGGCTAGCTAGTTGCTGCTAGCTACTTGCTGCTAGCTGCTTCTGTTACCGTTGTCCTTTCTTACGAACTTGACAAGGATCTCGAGAGTCGTTTCAACTCTTTTCACTTACTATATTCCCATGGCATGGTAGCGACCGCTTTTCCTGAATAGACGAGGAGACATAGGGGAATAGATTTTAGATTCCTTTTACTTTTTTTCTTTCTCTTTCTTTCTTTCTTTCTTTCTTTCTTTCTTTCTTTCTTCCTTTTTTTCTTTTCTTTTCTTTTCTTTCTTTCTTTCCTTTCTTCTCTTTTCTTT
>NC_057706.1:1430379-1430613 GCF_014466175.1 Vespula pensylvanica | reverse complement strand
TTTTTTTTTTTTTTTTAGACCCCTGCGTTCGTCTATTTCGTGTAACACGCGAATACATTTTTTGAATCTCCTCTTTTTTTCTAATCTCGATTATAATTTTATCTAATCGATGCTAGGCGATGTATGTATATGATCCATTAAATACTTTTATTTTTTTTATACAAAAGATTATATTTTTGTTAACAATTATATATATATACACACACATATACATACATACATACATACATACAT
>NC_057706.1:1410609-1430201 GCF_014466175.1 Vespula pensylvanica | reverse complement strand
TAGACAAATTCGCGTGTAGTATATAGTACGGTACCTACAAAGGGGTAGAGTGAGACAGCTGCCCACGTACCCAGGGTCAGGGTGCTTCTAGTAAGAGCACAAGAAAGAGAGAGAGAGAGAGAGAGAGAGAGAGAGAGAGAGAGAGAGAGAGAGAGAGAGAGAAGCAAAAAGAAGAAACCGCGTCCATCTTGTTTTTATTCACCTGCCCCTCCGTTTATCGATCAAATCGAACGCAACTAATAAATTCTTCTTCCTTAATTAGCCACGTCCTTGAACATTTTTTTCTTTCTTTTCGTTCCCCCTTTTTTACGTTTATTTTAAGACCAACGATATTGCGTAGGTACTAGTTACGAAACTATTCGTTGTGGGATTAATTCGCGGTGTTTAGCAGTTTAGAGATTGTTTTCGTTAAATCGTAGAAATTATTTTAAATACGATGTTATTCCAGCTCAACTTTCCTTTCGTGTATATAATCCGTTCGATTATTGATTTATTTTATTTCGTTAATATAGAACAATTTCGATTATTTTATCGTTATATATCGCGTTCTACTTTTTAAATTTTATATTATCTCGCGTAGAACTTTAATATAAGATCTGATTATTCGATCGTTTAAATATTTTATATAAAATAATTTCGATCGCTCCTAAGTTTTTTATCGCAAAAAAAGAAAAAAAAAAAGAAAAGAAAAAAAGAAAAATGAAGAAAAGTTATTCCAATTCGTTCGTACTATCTCGCGTTCTCGTTTCATTTTAAACATATCATTATTTTAGATTGTTTTAGATAACGTTGTTAATAATAATAATAATAATAATTATAATAATAATCATACTAAAAGAGAGAAGAAATACATAAATAAAGAAATAAATAAAGAAAGGAAAAAAAATAGGTTTAGTTAGGTACGTTCGAAAATGGTAGAGAACGATTCGAAATATATAGTTGAGTATACTTCCAACGTGCCATCCGGTTTTCGCGTTCCCCTATGTACCCCTCCCAATTTTAGAACGCCTATTCCACGACCCTCCGTGTGTAGCTTAGAACTATTCGATTACCCCTGTCCACCGTTTAATGGGGGCGTCCTTAGAAACGTATGGAAAGGAAATTTAGCCTTTAGGATATTATACACACGCTCTCGAACTCGTCCAAGAAATAGTAGAGACCCGTTCTAGAATACATGCATGCATAGATATATACATGTGTACGTACGAACCTATGTATTTATGTATATATTTATGTATGTATGTATATATGTACGTATGTACTTCTAGCTCGACTACTTTTATTCCCAAGTCATTGTACGAATTCTTGTGAAAATTCAACTCGTCGAAGATTCTCTCGATGTTGTTCGTTACTCGTACGACATTTTTTCTATTCTTTTTTTCTCTCTTTCATCCTCCATAAATCCTTATTATTTATTCTATTATACGCCATCTATCGAAAATCCTTTTTAATGTTTAAAAGAAAGAGAAAGGGAAAGAGAAAAAAAAAAAAAAGGAAAGAACGAAAAGATAGAGCGTAATTACATTTTTTATCAAAGCAAAGTGTTTGTTGGTAGTGAATTAAAGAGAAGGAAAAAGAAAATAAGAAAATACGAGCAAACAAATAAACGGAAGAGAGAGAGAGAGAGAGAGAGAGAGAGAGAGAGAACAAGGGAGAGAAAAAAAAAATCTAATTACATTTCCATAGAATTTAACATTTATTTTTGATCGAGAAGAAAAAAGAGCAAAAGAACAAACGGGACGAACGAATGGAAAGATATAAAATCTAATTACGCTCGTATGAAATCGTTAACACTTATTTTGCGAGGAAGAAAAAAATGAGAAAGGAATTAAAAAAAAAACAGATTTATTATTACGATAGGGATCTTTTCGATGACCGTATCAATGGAGAAAGCTCGGAACGAAAGCTTCTTTCTTCTGTCTTTTTTTTTTTTTTTTTTTTTTTTATTATTATTGTCATTTTAACGTCGAGATATTATCTTTTTAACAGGAATACGGTAAAACGTGAAAATAGGAAACATAATTCAATGCGATAACGTACGACGATATTTTTAGTTACGATTAGGTATCTATTTCGTTTCGCGCTTTCGACAGCGACTTGTGTTATCGTCGATTAGGCCAATTTTTTTTTTTGTTAAATTTTCGATAACGTCATCTTCCGAGTTTCTCTCTCTCTCTCTCTCTCTCTCCCTTTCTCACTCTCATTTTTTCTTCTTAATTCTAATCTACGAAATTACGATTTCGATACAAGGAAACGATCATCGTTCTTTTTATTTCAAAATTTTTTTTCTTTCTCTTTCTCTTTTCCTTTTTTACAGATGCGTTATTTTTTTTTTCTTCTCTTTTCTGTTTCTTTTTATCTTCCTTCAAACGGACCCTTCTTCTCACGATAGGATTCTCTCATTGTCTCTCTCTCTCTCTCTCCCTTTTTTTTTTGTAATTCTAATCTCCGAAATTATGATTACGATACAAAGAAACGATTATCGTTTTTTTCCTTATTCTTGTCTGTTTTTGTTGTTGTTGTTGTTTTACAGATTCGTTACCCCTTTTTTTCCCATTTTTTTTTTATCTTCTTTCGAATGGATCTCGCCTCTTTCTTATAACTTTTTTGTCCGTTCTTTCATTTTTACAGAATCGTTATTTCTTTTTCTTTCTATTTTTTATCTTCTCACGATAACTTTCTTATTGTGTGTGTCTCTCTCTCTCTCTCTCTCTCTCTCTCTCCCTCTCTCTATTTTTTTTAATTCTAATCTCAGGAATGACGTTTTCGATACGAGAAAAAACGATCGTTCGTTTTTTTTTGTCTTATTCTTATTTTCTTTCGAAGATCCGTCATCTCTCTCTCTTATTCTCTCTTTTTTTTTTTTGCTTTTCGTTCGAATAGGCCCTTCTCACGATGGGACATCGATTCTTTCGATTATAAACCCGCGATACGGTGGTTCATCGCTCGAGCGTAAGTACTCGCTCGAGGAAATAAAAGAAAGTGAAAAGTTCCAGACAACGTAGGAGAGAATTGGAAAGATTTTCTTTCGGTCCGTGGATTTGGTAGACGGTTCGACGTTCGTTCATTGTCATTCCACGTGGATTGACACGAAGGTACAATATTCTTTCACGATCATTCGGCTGTGGGTTTTTTCTGGCCACGAGGAGTCAAGAGAAAAACGCGGCCGTCGTCCGTGCTTAGAACCCCCTTCGAATATTTTTCTTTTTCTTTTTTCTTTCTTTCTTCCTTCTTTTTTTCTTTTCTTTTTTTTTTTTTTTTCAATGAAAGATATTTCATATTAACAAGGGAGATACAAGTCCAAGAGAAAATGTAAGAGTAAAGAAAAAAAGGAGGAAAGAGAAAATAAGAACGAACGGCGTTCTCTCAAACACCATAGAAACATTATTTCGATCGAGTATTTCGAACTGGCGTCTAATCGCGAACTAGTTTATTATTTCTTTCTTTTTTTTTTTTTTTAATTTGCTTTTTCTCGCTCGATATGTCGCAAAGATTTTATTTATATACATGTTCTTGTAACGAAGTTCTTGTTCGGAAGGGAGAACTTTATCGAACGATAAAATGAACGGTTCTATTCTTTAAATTAAAAAAACGTGATTAGAATAGAGTTCGTCGATGAGACTATTCTATTTTTTTCATATATATATATATATATATATATATATATACATGTGTAATCCGACATTTTCTTTTTCTTTTTTTATAAAATTGCAAAAAATCTTCGAAAAACATACCACCACCGTTTCTAAACGTTTCTTTAACAACAAGATTTTTTAATCAAAAATTAATCAGCGAATTATTATTCGTATCTTTTTATTTCGCAATAAAAAATGGTAGATATAACAAAATAGATTATTCGCAATTTTATTCTATGACGATTTTCTATGGCGATTAGAATAATCGATCGTTCGTAGTCATCGTCGTTCTGCGTTTAGAACAAATTACCGGCTAGGAACTAGGTCGGTCGGTAAGTTAGAATTTAGGAGAGACCTTACTTGCCAACTCAGCAATCGTGAGTTTTGTATAAAAGCTTTCGCATCTCGCGAAATTTCGTTTCGCGTCTGTCGCTAGCGTTTCATTTCCGTGAAAGAGAAAGAAAAAGAAAAAGAAAAAGAAGAAGAGGAGGAGGAAGAAGAAGAAGAAGAAGAAGAAGAAGAAGACGTTTAGGCGTGTAACGATAACAATAATGGCTACCTATTAGATTTCGTTACGATTCATTTCGAACGAACAAACTCGTGTCAACATTTTTATCAAATCTTTATTCTATAAAACGATATCTTCTATCTCGTTCGGCGTTCAAGAATATTAAAAAACCGAATACGAAAAGTTTCGAATAAATTATTTCAAATATTATCCGAACGATAGAACAATTATCTTCGACTTCGTATTTCGACATTCTCAATAACGATATCTATAGCAATTAATGGAAAACTTTCCAAACGTATAACGATCAAATATCGTAATCTTTAAACGATACGTACATACACAAATACATACATATACATATATTTCGAAGATATTCAAAAAAAAAAAAAAAAAAAAAAAAAGAAGAAAGAAAGAAAGAAAAAGAAAAATGATCTGGCATTATCTTGGTCCCACATTACACGATATCGTTTACTATCGTAAATATTATATTAAACGATAATTTCTAAGTAACCTTAGAAATACATACATACATACATACATATATATATATATATATATATATATATATATTAATCTCTAATAGCGATAAGTTAAGAAACTGAAGAAAGTCGAGATGATTTTTCACGAACTTTTTCATCTCTCCCTCTCTCTCTTTCTCTTTCTCTCTGATTTTTCCATCGATAGTATCGATCCGAGTAGAAAATAAGGCTCTCGAGAAGGCTCTCCCCTCTCAATCGTCTTCTACACCCTCGCAGACCGTTCTTTCTCGAAGAGACCGTTTTGAACAGCCTGTACCAACAGACTAATGAACAGTTGGCTCCTATTGGTAGTAGGCGCCTGCGTTTAGGCCTCGTTATGTTACGGTAGCGCAGCTGGCATTGCCCGGACCTTTCCTCTGTCTTTCTCTGTCTTTCTCTTTCTCTCTCTTTCTTCTTGTACGTGTATGTGTACGTGTCTATTTCTCTAGCATTCTCTAGGCCATGCGCAGGCCTAGAAAAATATTCCCGATGGGCCCAGACCACGTTCGTGCCCACCATTGCCTTCCATTTCGACTGCAGGAAATACTAAGCAATAAATCGTGCGACTTATGTACGTGAAACACGTACGTACATAGCTATATATATATATATATATATATATGTATGTACGTATGTATGTGTCTGTGTGTGTGTATATGTATATATACATCGGATTGGCCAATATAAAGCAATGTCGGAATTTGCGGTATTTTATATCTTGATAAATAAGATTCTTCTGTATCACGTAATATAGTATTGTTTCTCTTTTCGTCTATTAGTATGGTATTAGTTTGGTTTCTAATTAACGTCAATCTTTTTGCGATATTTTATATCTAAATAAATGAGATTACGCTGTACTACGTAATATAGTATTGTTTTACTTTCTATCTACTATTGTGATATTGGCTGGATCTATAATTAACTTGATCGATATTAGTGATATTTTGTATCTAATTAAGACTAGTAGTATATTGTGTAATATAGTATTTGTATATTGAATAGAGATGTATCTAGTAATATGTAATAGTTAGATATAAAATATAATGAAAATTCTGACATTACTTATTGGTCAACCTAATATATATACATATGTATACATATATATACATATATATATATATATATATTATGTATATACATACTAATAATCAAATGAAATACGAGTAGTAGAGAATAGGTTGTTAAACGAGCCGTCGGCTCGCACGGTTCTATTTCTATTACTTCTTTCAATTCTAATCTTACAATTAATTTCTATAATCTCTTCCTTCAATCGGAAATATTTCTAAACATCCTATGGATACGCAGTATTTTTATTTATTTTTCAAATTGTTTAGATCGTAAGACGTTCTAAGCTATACATATTTAATCCAAGAAATTCATATTTTTTCTCTTATTACACGTTAGAGTAATATCACCTAACGTTGTCCTTGTAAATTGACAATTTTTAATATAATCGCCTTCCTAGAGTTTAATTTCGTTTACATACATTTTCACTGTATAATCAAAAAGAATCTATGTGCATGATACGTTATTCTAATGGAAGTTTTGTGCAACTAAATCTCTCAAAATATACATAAAAATTAGCTAATGAAATTCTTATCATACTTTACATACATACACACATATATACATGTATTTGATTTATTATCTGTCATAAAAAGAAAAAAGAGAAAAAAATAAATTCTCGATGAAAGTGTTTTCGTAAATCTAATCGTAATAAGTGAAACGTCCTGCGTAACACGATGGGGGCAACAATTTTTTCTTTTTTCTTTTTTTTTTTGTCTTTTTCTATTTTATTTTATTTTACTTTCTTTCTTTTTCCTTCGAAAAACAAGAACGTCTCATCCAACTTCCCGACGTCGGTTGTATCCTACCACATTTTTCGTCTCCTTTCATACTTTTTTATCGCGATGAGTCGCGATACTTCAACAACTCGTAGATATAATAGATATCTATAGATAAGCTCGTCTCGTATTCGCTCGAACAAGTCGCAATGTCTTTTCGTACGTTTCGACTTCGACTCGCATTCTAAGAGACGCTGAATAATCGTCTCTCATCCTCTTTCCTCCTTCCTCCTTTCCCGAACCACCCACTCCCCTCCCCATGAGCATTAAACCTTTTCTCTTTTTTCTCTTTTACCCTTCTCTTCCATTCTATTTTATTTCATTTTATTTTATATATATATATATATATATGTATATATATCTTTTTTTATTTCATTTCGTTTTATCCTTCTTTAGTTTCTTTTTTGGTTCCGTGTCTTTTCTTTCCTTCCTTTTTTTATTTAGTTATTTCTTTTTCCTACCGTCGATCCCGATATTTATCCCTCTCTCTCTCTCTCTCTCTCTCTCTCTCGTTCACCTTATATTTTTTCTATTTCCTTTTTTTTTATTCCTATTGTCTTTTTTTTTACGATCCCGATAGTACCACCTTCCCTGTCTCTTCCGTTCGTCTCATCCCTTTTATTTCGTACATTTTTTTTGCTCCGAGAGTTCCACTCTTTTTCTACACCCTTCACCCCTCTAACTCCTCTCTTCATCCTGTCTTTTTTTCTTGAATTTTTTTTTATAATATATATATATATATATACTTTTTTGTTTATTTTTTTGCCATTACCAATTTTCTCATTCGCGCGGATTAACGACATCGAATATATATATATATATATATATACATACATACACACATACATATACATATACACATATATATATATATATATATTCTAGTTGCTCTCCTAGCTTAGGTATAGGACAGCTGCAGCCGTTACGAATGCCGTGGTAACGAGCGCATCCAAAGGATCGGGGAATCCATTATGTCGCCGTGAAATCATAAGAAAAAAAAGTTGGCGGCTCACAAAAGGAGCGGATCTCACGGATGGATCCCGCGATGACAATATTCAAGGGCTGTTCTGAGTCCCTTTGAGGTCTCTCTCTCTCTCTCTCTTACTCACTCTCTCTTTCTCTCTCTTTCTCTTTCCTTCTCACTTTTCTTTCTTTTTTTCTTTCCTTTTTCTTCTTTTTTTGTTTCGTCCTTTTCTGTGGTCGGATGTACCTATGTACCTTTGCCTATTGCTTAAAAGTAGGTAGGTACTTACTTACTTTAAGAGGTAAGCCCTCTTATTACTACCTCTTCTACCTGGCAAAGCAGTTCCTCTCTCTCTCTCTCTTTTACTATCTAGCGACCTATGTATATATCTTTCTCTTTCTCTCTCTCTTTCTTTCTATCTCCTTTACTCTCTTCCTTTTGAAAATTTTATTACTTAACGCTGTTGTTGCACGGATCGTTGCAGTTTCTCGTCGTTTTTGTTTCACCTTTTGTTAAAAGACCCCATAGTGCGAAAGGATAAATATATATGTATGTATAATATCATTCTTAACTATTGTAACTTCTAATACATCGTCCTCCTAATACTCGTCTTCTCTCTTTTCTCTTCTCTTTAAAAGTCAATTGAAATTTTAATGCGTTTACACGAACGAACCAAGCAATAGATACATGTGTCATACACACGTATATGTATCATGGATAATATGTTCTTGATTTTTAAGTAAAAAAAAAAAAAAAACGTCAAGAATTTATTTTTTATTCGAATGCATTGTGAATCGAAATAATAATAATGATATTATTCTTTAATGCGGATTAAAATAATAATAATAATAATATAGATAGTAATATATGTTTCGATTTTTTAAACGTTGATACGATTATGAGTTGATACAAGATATGAATGAAATTCGTGATGGGATCCTATCATTCTCCTTTTTTTAATCTTCTTCTTTATCTTATTATTATTAACAATCTATCTCTCAATGAAAAAATATATAATTCATTCTAAAAAACATTAGTATATTCTAATGATTTAATATAATTTATCCGTCTTTATTAGAAAGACCAGATAAACGGACGAACGAATACATTTTTTTTCTTTATAAATAAAAATGAAATCAATGTGAAAGAGAAAAATAATTTTTTTATGGAGGGCCCACGATATTGATGATTAAAACGATCTATCTTTTTATCAATCCTTCGTAACACCTTTTCTTTACGAACCTAATTCTAATTTTTTTTTTGTCTTTTCTTTTTCTTTCCTTTCATCACGATAAGTCTTTAATGAATATTTTTTTTTTATTTTATAGAAACCTTGTTTTATATTTACTTAAACATTTATGCAATGACATTCTATAATTGGGGCACGGTTTTGCAAATGGCGGACACCATAAGTACGGGTTCGTATAGATGGACTCATGCACGGCAGTACGTGTACGTATGTATGTAGTATTATAGTACGTGTACATATGCTAACTGGAGGGGCAGCTTCGAGCACCAGTCTTGGCAAAAGGGTCTTGCGTATAAATGGCGACTCCGAATTCGCGATGGCCATCGTGAACGCTTCGGAAAAATTATTTTTCTTTATCACAACGGAGTTATATGCGTATATATATATATATATATATATTTATATATGTGTTTTTTTATTCAATTTTCTTTTTATTGCCAAAAATTTTTTGCAAACTTCTTTCAAAAATTTTTTTCTCCGTCAATCTCTCGATCATCGCTCTCAGATCATTTCATTAATTCTTATAGCAAAATAAAAGTATATAATAATAATAATAATAATTATTATTATTATTATTAGTAGTAGTAGTATTATTATTATAAATGTGTGATATTCTTTCGATAAAATTCTATTTAATGATCGTTCGCGAATCATTCTAACGAAAGATTGCGAAAGATTTAGATATTTTTTGGTGGCTTAAGATAATCGAATTTTTTTAAATACGATATGACTTTCAATATAATTTTAAAGAAAAGTATATTATAATTTTAAGATCTTTCTATCTTTTTTCTTAATTAACAAATCAGCGAATTAAATCATTACACAATTCGATCGACGAATACATACATAGTACGTATTCTCAAGATTTATCAGAACACATCGAGAATTTTCATGCTATTAAACAATAACTTTAAATAAATAATCAATATTTATAATAAAATATAACATATTTATAATGATAAAAATACTTCGTACATGTGTATACCGGAGTCATTTATTTTTAAAACAAAATACTTATCTTCTCGATTAATTAATTAAAATAATTTATCAAATAAATGCAAATGAAATTTATAATATTCCTTTGATTTAATATATTCGATTTCGAGCTTCATAATGCAACTATAAATATCGCAGGATTAATTATCCGTAATTATCCGTTCGAATTATATTAGAAAAAAAAGAAAAGATAAATAAAATAAAACAAAAATGAATAAAAGAAGAACGTAGAGTTTGAAACGGTAATAAAGATTCTCTCAATAATTCGATGAACTAGTATCATGTTAGGAAACGTTCGGAAGCAGTTTTAGCAGCCATGGAACTCAATACCCCTTGCTTTCCCCATGGCTTTTCTCTCCTTTCTCTTCCTCCCCTACGCATATATACTTTCTCTCTCTCTCTCTCTCTCTCTCTCTCTCTCTCTCTATATATATATATATATATATATATATTTCTTTTATATTTTATATACAATCTGTCCAATTAAAACCGTATATTATATAATATATGCGTAATCAAAATTTAAAGCACATGCATATATGCATTTTTGTATTTAATACTAAAATGCAATTACATAAAAGATGAACCCATATACATATATTTCTTTTTTCCATCAAAATTTAAAATATATACACATGTGCATTTTTTGCGAGATAAAAACTAAAATGCAATTATGGTACATGACATATATCAATCAAGTGAATCAAGTCGGCACTATGTAATCAATAATCGATTGTTATTTCCCTGACATACTTCCTGTCATATCGACAATGCTATTCGTTTGATAAAAACCTTCGATTTCATTCAACGAAATTCTCGCCTTAATTTCATTACTATTAATATTTCTTTTCCCATGAATTTTCCTCTTTATATACGTATATACGTCAGAGATTTTCGATGGGATTAACATCGGATTTTCATTCCAATTGATCAATGGGAATTTCTCTAGGGATTTTCCCTCAATTACAAAACTTTGATCCTACGTTTCGAATCATTGTAGTACTGTAGTATTCCAATTTACAGTTTTCTCAATGAACGAACATTCAGCAGATGGTAACACAGACTTTTTCTAAATTTTCAATATATTTCTTTGACATTCTAAACGTATGTATATCTCTATGTGTATATGTGTGTCTATGTATTCGTATAAACAAGTACAATTTACCAAATCCCTATTCTGAGAAACGGCCCCAAACGTGCATCTTTACTGCGTCTTCAACAGACCAGACCCCTGTAAGACTTTATTGATGGTGGTAAGCCAAATCCGTTGTATTGGGTACACTATATATCCCAAAAACGTATATTTTTCTTGTGTATTCAACAGTTCGCAAAAAGAACTTTATCGATGATGGTAGACCAGGTTCGTTGTATTAGCTATGCTATGAGTCCCAATACGTACATTTTCGTTATGTATTCAACATTTCGTAGTAAGATTTTATCGATGGTGATAGATCCAGGTTCGTTGTATTACACTACGTTCACGAAAATAAGCTTACGTCGTTAAATATCACGTTGTTGTTCCAATCTCGATCGAATATATCTTCTAGTCCAGGTGTTCTTCCTCAGACAATATAACAGATAGACATCTTTCACTGTGCTCCGCCATTTTACGTTCTCCTGAGCATCGTTTCCTGGTTTCCTATTACCATTATTTCTTAGCTCGATCCTTTGATGGTCCAGCGATCAATCAATCCAAGATTATTCCGAAACTCATTTTCACACTGTCGGCTTATCTCGTATTTATCGTATATTATCTTGTGTTTCGTTTAACCGATAAAAATCTGATAAAAATCACCGTTTTTGATCTTTTTGTAACATGTAAACGCCGATAGAACGGTCACTTTTCAACGAACGTTTTCTGACTTATCTCTTCCTCTAACCCACCTCACCACACCCTCTCCCACGATATAACTTCAGAAACGGCTGCCACGGACATTTTTGGATTCTCAGAATGTTTACAAAGAAACATTACAACTTTGTGAAACGTGATGCATATGCGGCACACTCGTGCGACCACTGATTCCGAAATGACTCTTATATGTGTACGTAAGAACCACCACCCCCCAACCCCCTCTTCTTGCACAACCACCCGCTCGATAATACAATGTACTTTACCGTTACTTCGTCGACGGAAGTTGCTGAAAAACTGAGACTTCTGTTTGTACATTCTATTAGGAAATGATAAAGGTAGATACATGCATTTACCGACACATTTAACAACTAAGAATTAGAATCGCAGTAGTTCGATGAGTTAGACCGTAAACACGATTTTTATTATCAAACATATATACATTCATATATATATATATATATATATATATATATATATACGTACATACGTACGTACGAACATCTACCTACCTAGTCATCATTTTTCAAAACTTGTCAAGCAAGAAAATCATTCAACGCTTCTTCCGCGTTCCTTCGAACAAAGGGGATAAAAAAAGCCGGACGAAAGCGGTCCGGTAGGAAATATTTTTCCTGCCGGATCCACCAATCGTAGCTTCGTTAGTAGTCCGATCGGTGATCGTGGAGATGGGGTGAAGGGGAAGAGGGTTAAAGGAGGAAACTTTCAGAGGTGGAGAGTAGGAGGATGTTGGAGTTTCGCTTTGGAAGGCCACTATTTCTCTCTCTCTCTCTCTCTCTCTCTCTCTCTCTCTCTCTCTGTCTATAAATATATATATACACACTATTTCTCTCTCTTTCTCCGTACAAGCAGTTTGGCGCGCGCGCACGAGCGTAACGCACGCTCGTGGATAATCGCGTGCAACGTGTCGTTTGGGATTGGTCGGTACGGAGACTCGAGAGATGAGAGAAAGAGAGAGAGAGATAGGCCGTATGTTTGTCTCTCTCTTTCTCTCTTATTAACGATGAGGGTAGGCCGCCCCTGAATGCGTTCCATCCCCACCATTTTCACCGTTGTTGCACCGCTCTTCTTCATCCGTGCACACATCGGTGCAACGCTGAATCGCGTGCATTCGTGGACTTCATTGGTGGGGCGGGGGGTCGGGTTGGATCGGCTCGACTCGAGATAGCGACGAGCGGTGGATTGTCAGGGATGGGAGAGGAAGAGGGATAGAAAGAGAGAGAGAGAGAGAGAGAGAGAGAGAAAATGAGAGAGTGTGATAGACGGCTGTACTCTTTCCTTCTCTCTTTCTTTCCTCAATCAGTACATGTAGTGGGGATAACGCTACGACTGGTGGGGAGGTGGATACTCTTCCTGTTCTGTTTTATGGAGTGGGGGGTAATACATTTATCTATATGTACTACTGTATTCTTGCAATACGACATTCCTACGCTTCCTTTTATCTCTGCTGCTAATTTTATTTTGTCTGTTTTTTCTTCTTCTTTTTCTTTTTTCTTTCTTTCGTTCTTCGATCGCGACGAGAATATTTATTTATCTAAGTGTGTGTATGTATGTATGTATGTATGTATGTATGTATGTATGTATGTATATTGTGCTAGGTATATGGAAAATTCTTTTGCTTTTTTTTTTTTTTTTTTTAACAATCTCCAATTATAATTTAGGTTTATTTGCATCTATATTAATTTATATTAATCTGTGCATGCATTAGGATTGAAAAGTTTCGCTAATATTATTTCTGTTTCTTTTTTTGACAAAATAATATACAAATAGTGTGTGTATATATATATATATATTTTTTTTCCTTTTTCTTTTTCGTCTTTTAAAATACCTTTAATAATTATTTCCATTTGTTCCGTACAAAAATAATTGCATTTCCCTTTAACAATAGATACTATTATAATAAATAGAAATGTGCGTGCATATGCAGAATGGATTTCCTATTCGGGCTCTCGATTGGTGGATGCAACAATGGCGGAGCGAGAGAGATGGAGAGAGAGATGGAGAGAGAGAAAGAGACAGAGAGAGAGAGAGAGAGAGAGAGAGAGAGAGAGAGAGAGCAATGGACATTCACGGTCGTTGCACACGGTGGGGCTTGCACCGTGAATCGCATCATGCACTTCGTATTGGTGAGAGAACCGGACGTTGGTGGGGGTAATGCGTTTCCTCGAGCACGAGGGGTTATGCACTTTTTACGCATGGTGTGTTCAAGAAACGTAACGGACATTGATACGCAATGTTTCTTTATATTTGTAATTTATATTTTTCATTCATCTATATGTATATAATATATATATGTATGTATGTATATATGTGTGTATATATGTATATATATATATATATGTATGCGTTTAATAGCTTTCAGGATTCCGCGAATTTATAATTCTTTTTTCCTTTTTATTTTTTTTTTTTTATGCCGTCATGGTCACGATCGAATTATATAGGAACTTCGATTATTTTAATTTTTAAGAAAGAGAGAAAGAGATATCTATACATATACATTGAAATATATTTCTACATATTGCTTCTTTAAATTAATAATAATAGACATATCTGTTTGTTTCATACAAATATTTTTTCATACAAATTACATTTATTTATTCACTTCTTTTTTATTTAGTAGTAGATTTATTATTATTAAAATCTAATTGTTTCTTTAAATGATTCCATATATAAATAAAAATCTCGATATTCAATATAAAAAGTGTAACAAAGTTAGATGGTTAGCAAAAAATAAAAAGAAAAAGAAACTTTGAAAAAATAATTTGATCATTTCGAGTTTCACAGTTAGATAGACATTTACCTACTTACGTGTATCGATTTCAACTTTGTTTACTTTGCCCCCTTCGTCTACCTTCATTTCTCGTTTTTCTTTTCTTTCTTTCTTTCTTTTTCTTTTACTTTTTTCAACTATTCGATCGGTCTAACCGTAACCTTGTGGTTTATTCTAAATGTCACGAACGTAGGAATGCATTTTAGAGTGTGTCACGTGATCGTTCGTCGTTCTACGATCATTCGAAACCGCGATTAGGGTTTATAAATATTCCCCATGAGAAACCGTAATAATACTATTATTATTATAGAACGAAATTGTCATGTAATCGATAAGAAACAATATATGGATAGATATATTTATTTATTCATTTGTATATGTATATATATATATATATATATGCTTACATAATTAGGATTATAAAACGAAGAAACGAATAATTTTAATAATTGTATAAAAAATATATATATATAACTGCATAATTTAATATAATTTATATGTATATATATATAAATATGTATAAAACGAAATACATACCTTTTAACGTTGTCCTATTTCAAAGAAAAGCAATGACATCTACTCGTGGTAACTTTCTCTCATTTCGCGTACGAGAACGAAAGAAGCGACATGAAAACTTTAAAGTTTTCCATTCTATCCTACTACAACGAAGATCTTTCTTCTATCCTTTTACCTTCGACTTTGGAAATCGTTTGTCGGAATACATATTTTCTAGTTTTTTCTCGAAACTCTATCTATCTCCCCCTCTCTTTCTTTTTTTTTACGTGATAGAAAGAGGAGCAAAGAAAGAAGGTGCAGGAGTTAAAAAAGTAAGGAAAACAAAAAGGAAAAAAAGAGTTAGAAAGAAAGAAAATGGCAGAGAGAAAAAAGAAAAAGAACTAAAGGAAAGAAAAAAGTAGGATCACAGTTTTTCCATGGGATAAAGGGAAAGGTAAAATATCTTATCTATTTCTCTGTCTTTTTTCTATTTTTTGCAGAAGAAATCGTCCTTTTGAAAATGTTCGCCTGCGCATTTTATTCCTTCTTATTTTCTAACACATACATATATACGTACGTACACATGCATGCATATATATATATATATATATATATATATATATAATTTGAGAAAAGCTGGAAAAGGAAAAGTTGTTCCGGGTATTTGGCCCTACTTCGGAGGCTCCTATTTCGCCAGGAACGTAGCAGAAGGGTGGGTGGTCGTCCTCGTAAAAATTTCAAGGGAACGAAAGAGAGATAAAGATAGGGAGATGAGAAAAAAGAGAGAGAGAGAGAAAAGATCGGAAACGTCGAAGGAGAGCTAAGGCTTCTCGACAAAGAGGGGAAAACTGAAACGTGTCGGAAAAAGGGAAGAGACTAAAGGGAGTACGACAGAGAAAAATAGAGTGAAAGTGAGAGAGAAAGAGAGAGAGAGAGAGAGAGAGAGAGAGAAAGAAAGACAGAAAAAGAAAGAGATAGACAAATAGAGTACGCGTAAGCGAGAGATAGAGATAGAGATAGAGATAGAAAGATAGAGAAAGAGAGAGAGAGAGAGAACATTGAAGGGATATAGAGGGGAATATAGGCTTTTCGACAGGAAGGGTGACTCACCCCGCATTAACGAGAGAGGGTACGCCCATATAAAAGATGGCTGCTCCGAGGGCAACCAATTAGATTTCGCGAGGTGTCTCGCGGCGAAAAAGCGCGGGGCGAGAGTATTTCCTCCTCCCACACCCCCGTATAACGCCAGAGACACGCTTTACGGAGGGGTTGCTTTTATTTATTTCTCTTTTCTTTATCTTTGTCTTTGTATGTGTATGTACGTGTATACGTACGTGTGTGTGTATATGTCTTTCTTTCTCTCTGTCTCTTTCTCTTTCTTGCGTGCGTAAGAACCCTCTCTCTTCTCTTCTCTTCTCCTCTCTTCTCCTCTCCTCTCCTCTCCTCTCCTCTCCTCTCCTCTCCTCTCCTCTCCACTCCTCTTCTCTCCTCTCTTCACCTCTCCTCTCCTCTCCTCTCTTCTCTTCTCCTCTTCTCTTCTTTCTTCCTGCTTGCCGAAGCTAGGAAAAAAAAATTTGTTCCCGCTAAGCACATCTCTCTTTCTTTCTCTCTCTTTCGACACCATCGAGAGTTCCTTTTTCTCTAGGTACCTAACCTCATGAAAATGCTTTGGCAATAGCTAAACTTCGTCGCGTTTCCGGTTATTTATATTTTATTCGTATATACTTAATTATATTTGAAGAATTTAATGATATTTGAGAGTTCGCAATGATAATTGTAATAGTCGTTATAGTAAATTAAATAGTTGAAATTATTATTATAATGATGATGGTGATGATTATAACGAAAGAGATACAAGTAATGTATGATATATAATAATAATATACAATAGTATAATACTATAATAAATAAATATCTCTACCATGTAACTTGAAAGTTTCTATACCGTGGTATGTAAATAAAAAACGTAAAATATTATTATATATTATCTATTTATAATAGATAACAAAACACTCTCTTTCTTTTTTATATATATGTATATATATATATATATATATATATATATATATATACACACACATATATATATAAGACGAATGTCGACGTAACAATTATCATTAGAAATCTTTTTCATACGATCCGAAATAATGAATCATACGATAGCGATGTTAGTAGTTTCTCGATGAGATCATCGATGTTGCGTGATCGGCATATAAATCTAAGATCTCGTTATTGGTCAAACCTACTTCTTTTATTTCTTTTCTCTTCTTTTCTTTTCAAAACAATTATAACGTTATCGCTATTATTCATTCATTTAAAGTAACAACAAGAACAACAACGATATTAACAACAACAACAACAACAACAACAACAACAACAACAATAGGAACATTGATCGATATTAAAACGATATTAAATCTATGACATATCTAATCTATAAGAAAAATAATCTTCTAATGGTTGATACAATCGAATAATTCCTAGAGACGAATCTAGGGACTACGTGTCGTTTTCTAGTCGAGCTCTTCCTACGCCTATGGATTCTCAGAAGTTAGAGGTTCGTTGGGTAAGCGCGCTCGCGCACTATTCTACTATGTACATACATACATACATACAGATATATGCATGTACGTATTTATGTATTTATATATGTATGTATATATATGTGTGTACGCATGTTAACGTGTATACACGCGTTCGCTTTGGGTCCGACCTAACAGCACTTTAGGGTGGCATCATAGATACAAGTACATTGGCCTGAGAGAACGTGAGAGAAAGAGATAGAGATAGAGAGAAAGAGAAAGATATATATATATATATATATATATATATATATAGAGAGAGAGAGAGAGAGAAAGAGAGAGACACATAACATATATAGATAAAGACAGACAAAGACAAAGATAGAGTAGGCTCGAACCTCCAACGGTGGCAAGGCAACAACGAAATTGCCTGCCGTCTCTTTTGTTTATCTTTCGTCAGAAAATTTGTTCCTTTTTTGAAATCGAGTTTCTCTTTTTCCAGTTGAATCGAAAAAAAAAAAAGAAAATATATAATTTTCACATTTAGAAACTTATATACCGCACGAGAGAAACTAATATCACACTTAAATATTTTACGAAGTAAAAACGTCGGGTGTAATAATATTTTATAGCGGGTAGAGAAAAATTTTCTTTTCTTATTCTCGTTCTCGTTTGTTTTTTTATTTGTTCGTTCTTTCGTTCGTTGTTTTTTCTTTTCTTTTCTTTTTCTTTTTTTTTTTTTTTTTTTTTTTTATAGATACCTTCAACGTATAAATGTCTCTGTTTGTTCAGTGTAAATAATTGCATTGAAGAAACATAGAAAAATTACAAAATTTCAATCTCTCTCCTGTCTTTCTCTCTACGATAATTTTTTTTCTATGTCATTCTCAGTGAGTGAGAAGAAAAAAATGAAATAGTTTCGTTAAAGCCATTAGAAAGAAAAAAAGAAAAAGAAGAGCAACTTTTCTTATCGATAAGATATTTCTTTCTTTATTTATTTATTTAATCATTTAGTTCTTTATTATAGATATTATTCGACAATAATCGTTCTTAACAATAGCTACGCCATTTTGAGAATTAATTACAATCCTCTAATAGTTAATTCGTTCTAATTCGTATTAATATATAAAAATGATAATACACTAAGCGAAGAAAATATGATTATTCGATTCGTCTTTGACTAACTCTTCATTTGCTTTTCAAGTTCGTGAAATTCTACAAGGTAGGGACATTCTTCGTTAGACCTTCGAAATACGACCGTTCGACCATCCGTTCGTCCATCCATCCATCCGTCCGTCTGTATTCCAGACGGCGTCCTTTATGACGATCGATTGTACCTACTACGCCGGTTGAACATTCGGAACATGATGGATTGCTATTTCTCTGGAGAGAGAGAGAGAAAGAGAGAGAGAGAAAGAGAGAGAGAGAAAGAGAGAAAGAGAGAGAGAGAAAGAGAGAGAATTCAGGTATGGCGATGATCGTTATAAGAATTTCCTCAGCTTTTATTTCGAGTCACGAATTTTCTTTTGTAAACTACTACCTGAACATTTTTCTTTTTCTAGTGGGTCTGCTACGAAAATTTCATTCTCTTTGAAAAGTTTGTTTGAAAGGAAAGAAACAAAGAAAGAATTTTTCCACATACGGTTTTAGTAATTTTTAACGCAAGTTTTTATTTTACAACATATGTAGAATATATTCGGAATATATGGAATATCGCAGAGAATACATCTGTTGGATTTTCGATAACACTAATTAATGTATTAATTATTGGTATTAATATATTGTATTAATAAAAAATCCGGGAAAAGAAGAAAACAAAAGAAAAAAAGAGAAGTGATAAACAAGAAGAAATGTAAATAAAGATTCAATAAAAAACTCTAGGGATCAATATCTCATAAAATTATGGTGCTTTCGTTACTAATCGGATACTTACACGAATCCCCATTATATTATCCCAGAATTAATATATCATATAATTATATATTACACACACACACACACACACACACACACACACACACACACACACACACACACACACAAGATCGATGTCAATCGCGTGATTAATTTAACTACATGAATTTATTTTCTAATAATTATTTTGATACGATGACAATCGAAATTAAAAATAGTTCTATTAGTTTTTGTATAACCTTCTCTCTCTCTCTCTCTCTCTCTTTCTTTTTCGAATAATTCGATTCAAGTTCGTGTAGGTTTTAAT
>NC_057706.1:1395609-1408109 GCF_014466175.1 Vespula pensylvanica | reverse complement strand
TACTTTTTTATTACTCTTTTATTACTCTTTCTATGTAGTTTCACCATGTTAAAATTCCACGTTTGATTCCATTGAATCCTTTATTTTATTTTTTTTTTAAACTTTCTGATTTATCGTAGTTGTTATCGTAAAGAAAACGAAAAAATTCTTTTTATTTCAATTTTGTGAATGATTTAGTTCTTTTTATTGTTGTTATTGTTATATCATTTTTTCTTTAATATCTACCCTTAATAAGTAATTTGTATAAATAATTACATTTAATTTTTGTTAACGATATTATTATAACATTATTGTAAACATTTTAATACAATTATCGACACACATACACATGCAAAATATAACGTATATATATGTATCCATTTTAATTCACTTTTCCTTTACGCAATCTTATTTATTTCATTACGAAAGCAATACTATGAAAGAAATTGGAAAAGATTGTCGAGGTTTTCCTTTTAACAATTAAATATCCACGATAATCTTGAATGTATATATGAATGTAATCTTGAATGCACCAAGAATATATATATATATATATATATCGATAATGTTATTTCCTTTCTTCGAGGTAGATAACTACGAAAAGTACATCGAAATTTCTTTAATCTGATAATGAGAGAGAAAGAGAGAGAAAGATGAAGATAGAGTTAGAGATAGACAGGTAGATAGATACAGAGAAATAGAAAAAGAAAGAAAAAAAAGAAGATGAAAGAGAAATAGAGAAGAAGTAAAAGTTCATTTGTAAAAACGAAACGAACTGTAATGGTTATCTTCGAGAAGGCTAATTATTTTTATCCATCTCATTCTTATCCGTTCTTCTAATTATACTCTTACCTTATTCCCTTTTCCTTAGATTCTAATTATACTCCTTTCTATACATCGTCAAACATTATCGCATAGTTTTCCATCTTCTACAATAAACTTAATCTCCGTAGAATTAGAGTAAACTCAACGATTATATCACTGCGTTCGTCGTTAAAGGCTAAATATAAATTAGGAAAAAGGAAAACAAAATTACAAATGAATTTTAAATGTCATTTTCGAAAATGAACTATCTGAACTATTCGAATCGAAACTTTAGAAATTTTTCCATCCGAGAGAATCGATGATTCGTCGAACGTGAATGAAATTGATTCGTAAAAGGAAAAAACAAACATGAACGAACGAACAAATCAACAAGAATAAAATATAAATGAAACGATAAGAAATGATGACGTACATACGAAAATTTCTTTGAATACATATGTACATACGTATGTACTATTTATGTATTATTACGTATATATTTCTTTGGTTTGTTCTACGAAGTTGGAACGTATGAAAGCTTAGTATGTATCGATTTTTCACGGTCACATAATACCATATCTCTCTCTCTCTCTCTCTTTCTTTCTCTTTCTCTCCCATTGGAAAACTCATGGCGTGCATTAGAGTTTTTCTCTTGGGTTTGGAGGAGGGGAGAAAACGGAGGGAGTGGGGTGTGTCTTTTTTCCCCCATTGCTTTTCTCCTGTTCCTCCTATTCTCAATATCGACCCCGAGCTTAGGTATATTTTCTCGACCCAATACGAAGGGTCGATGTCCCCCTCCTTCCTCCTTCCTCCCTCCTTCTTCCTCCTCCCCTCCTCCCCTCCCACCGGATATTTCGACTGCCGGAAATCGTGGCTCACGGCACTCTCTCTTTCTTTCTCTCTCTTATTTTCTCTTTCTCTCTTCCTAAGCGGCCACCAACACAATAGATTTTATTTCCACGATGCCCCAATGTTTTTATTTATTCCACCTAAACCCCTCTTTACTCCTCCTTTTACCACCCACCACTACAAACTAGACTTTCTTAATCCTTTTTCCTACCATATATGTATATTCTATTCTTTGATAATAATAATTTTATGATCACCAAAATTGCCAATGCGTGTTATCCTCTTTTCGTTCTTGTAATAGAATTGAAGAGAGAAAGAGAGAGAGAGAGAGAGAGAAAGAGAGAGAGAGAGGAAATGAAACGAAATGATCGGAAAATGATGTTAATTTTCTTCATTAAAAAAAGAAGAATTAGAATAAAATAAAATAAAATAAAATAAATGCAGTCTATCGAGTTATTCTCGAAGAATGTAAATAAGTAAATAAATAAATAAATAAATAAATATAATATTTTCATTAAGAATATTACTGAAAAAGGGAAGATTGTTTAAAATTTATATACAATGCACATCCTATGTATCTTGAAGTTCGAACAATTTTTGACAACTATCGAATTTAATAAGTCGACGACAATCGGTTGAAATAACTGGGACGATCAGAAGGAATTCGTGGCAAGTCGGTTCTCGAAAGGGGATCAAGAGGGTCCTCTCTAGAATTTTATCGGTTGCCACTGGCAACACGGCTCAAGTTGATTCTGTCGCTCTAGGCAAGATGCCGCGTATACACACACACACACATAGATACATATACATATGCATATATATGCATGTGTATATACGTATATACATAACAGCAGTGGCTTCTCCTTCTTTGGATAGCCATGTACGTATTTGTGTATTTATATATGTATGTATATGTATATATATATATATACGTCTCTGTGTGTGTGTGGGTGGATGTATATATATATATATATATATACATGTAGGTATCTACGAAGAGAAAGTGAAAAATAAAAGGTCAGAAACGTGAAGCTGATCGACTTGTGGAAAAAGAAAAAGAAAAAAGAGAAACAACCCCTTTGTTTCTTTACTTTGATATAACTTTGACTTTTTTCGCAACTTTCTTTATCTTTTTTTTGGGCTTCAAAAGAGAAACAAGAAAAAAGTTGAAATCGAAAGAAAAATAAAACTGACGAACGAACGAACGAACGAACAAACGTCGTAATTTAGTAAACATTCGTAAGTGAGACATTTTATAAGAAATGTTTCTCATGATTTTGCGTGAGATTGTTTAAAGAAAAAAATGAGAAGAAACAGATTTTTATCTTCGTTTTTCGACACCATTAAACAACGCGGTTCGATTGATCGATAAATATGATAAACATTTTTGATAGACACTTTTTCATATTACAAATGTTTACATATTTGTTTTATATCTACATATAAAACACATATAAACACACTATTGTAATTTGTATTGAGAAAAATGTTTGATATCTTTCGTTTTGGAAAGAACATTTAATTCACATGTTTATCGATAAATATCTATTGATAACAAATTTTCTACTCGTTGAAAAATTGAATATTTCGATCGATCGAATCGTCGAGTTTTAATCGAATATGAATTCTTAAAAAAAAAAAATTGATAACATGTTTCATCGAGCAAACATTTCTCATTTATAAACATAAACTTAAATCAAAGGATTCATTGATTATACAAAAATTTGTCAATTAATATATAATTATGATTATTAAGTTTTTAATTATTAATATTTTCATTTCTCTCTTTCTTTTTTTTTTCTTGACACACACACACATATATACATATATATATATATATATATATATATATATATATATAGAGAGAGAGAGAGAGAGAGAGAGAGTGCATAATGCACAATGCAGATATATACATAAACACATACACACGTTTATCCAGCTGTCAAAAAATTTGAAAGGATTCTCTTTTGCACTGTGATTCAGCCGATATTTTCCGAATTATAGCTCGCAGATCGTAAAGTTTAATGGGCAAAACTAGTTATAGGATTTCGACGACGAGCCGATCGTCGAATGGACTCTTTAAAAATTCTGGTGCTTTATCGTCTATGGACGGTCTGTTAATAATTGAAGGCCAAGAACCCTCGTTTAACCTTTATTGCCTACGAAATTATACTACTTCCACGAAGTGCCTGTTTGCCGCTCACTCCGAGCATTCTTTCAAATTCGAAGATGGAGAGAGAGAGAGAGAGAGAAAAAAGAGAGAGAGAGAGAGAGAGAGAGAGAGAGAGAGAAAGAGAGAAAATGAAAAAGAAAAAAAGAGAGTAAGAGAGAGAGAGAGAGGGAACAAACGAATTATTTTACAAGTTGCAGCTTCGTACAAAAAACTGTCATTTTTTTCTTCTTTTTCTCAAAATAGTCATTCATCAAATATTATATATATATATATATATATAATATTTATATAATATTTTATATAATCATGTTATATAAAATTAGAAAACGGGTCGGTCTTAATGTGATATAACTTCATGATTGAATATATATATACATATATATATATATATATGTATATATGTGTGTGTGTATGTAATGGAGAATTAGTTTATTTATTATTCTTAAAAAAACGTTTATAAAAAGAAATATTCCTTCAGATATTTAATTATTTAAGATATTTAATTATAACGAATATATTATTACAAAATAACTTTAATATATCAAATTTAATATATTTTTTTGTTGGTGAGATTTTTGTTTTTCTTTAATCTTACAAGAATAATTATAATTTTTAAAGAAAATTGTTACGTATCTGTTTAGAATGCGTTACATATTTCTTTTTATAACAAACAGATATAAACACCTATTACTAAGAAACGTTTCCATTTATTTTAATATCTAATTTATCATGCTTTATTTTTCCAGCATTCATTATTCGTCGGTGAAAATATCGGCGAACGTAAAACCGCAAGTCGCGAAATAAAATGGCGGTTTCTGAGGTCTCGGATTACGAGACCTTAAGAAGAAAAGATGGCGCCACTAGTTGGGTTGAAGAATCATGTACGATAATACTCTATTCTCGGTTACGTAATACCACAGAAAAATTTAATTTCATTTTATTTTAATCATTTTATTTTAATCATTTAAAAATCGTTATCTAATATCGTACATAGATATATTAACATATGTATTCATGTGTACGTGCATTACATAATAATACGTAAAGTACAAGCACACGTAGCATACATAGTAGTGTATAGTATTATTATTTTAAAATGAATAAAAAAATATATAAGTAGATATCTATATAGTTTTTCTTTCTTCCTTTTTTTCTTATTCTTCTTTTCTTTTTCTTTCTTTTTTTTTTTTTACGTTGTTCCCAATTGACTTTTTTTATCTATCGATTTTTTCTTCAATATCTTTTTTTTGCTCCCTTTTTTTTTTCTTTTGGATGATCAAAGATTAAAAAGTATTCTTAAAAATATCACAAGTTTTTGTATACATATAACTATTAAACACTTATATTTCATATCTAAAATAATATTGTATAACATTTGTTATTGAAAATTCTGATATTATTTATCGATTAATCTAAACAGTAAGTATAATATAACAAGATTTCATCTGAATTGCAACATTTAATTTTTAATAAACAAAGGAAAAAACGATTTGTTTTAAAAAAAGAATTGTTTTATTGAAACCTTATAAAGAAAATATTTGATCGTTGTTATCGAACAAATCTTTCATGCATTGAATCATGTAATTATCTGTATGAAACAAATTGAAAAGAAATATTTATTAAAGATATCTAAAAAAAAAAAAAAAAAAAGAAAAAAAGAAAAAGAAAAAAAAAACTCATTCACATTATTTTTGAAGTAAACGCAGAGAAATAAAAAAGAAGAACTAAGAAGAATTAAATCGAGTTTAACAAGTTTCTCAGATTAACAGAAGAAATTAAAAATCTTTATATATATATGTATCTATGTATATTATATATTAGAACTTACAGTATAGGAGTGTTGGTTGTAACGATAAATCAGATGAATATGAAGATTATTATTGCAATAGAATTAATATCATAGTAATATCATTAATACGTGAATATTGTCCTAGTTCGAAACTACGCAATAAATGCAGTGGTCCCTTTTGGTTTAGATCTACAAAATGGCGTAGATTCGTACGGACGGCATCATGGTTCACCTTATTCCAGAGGGGTTGAAGCCCTATTCCACGAACCACAAAGCCACCCTTCACGAGGGGTGAGTCCTCGAACCCCTCGGTACGGTGAATTCGAAAGTAACATGGCGGCATAAGAGAAAGGATGCGGGAGGAAGGAGGGAAGGGGGAGGGGAAGAGTAGAGAGAAACGTGAGGCGAATGGTCTCCCGGGAAATTTCTGGAAAATTACCTCGGTATACCCAATATATATATATACACATATATATATACACACATATATCTTCCTCATGTTTTTATCGCCATCTATTGTGTCCTTTCCTTACTACTAAAAATTTCAATTAGTTTTACTAACTGAAATTTATCGATCGATCAAGTAACTAACATACGAAGGTATTGCAGGAATCTTCTTATACGATAATAGTTAAGTGATCGAGGCAATCGACATAATCGCCATCTGTTGAGACAAATAAGAAACATTTCGTTTTGCACAGCCTTATGTTTGAAGTAGATTCCTTTAAATACACTCGTCGTAGATTATTTCACGAAGTTTATTTTATCGAGTTAACCTATAAATAATATCGGAGTTTGTATTATTTTATATTTGAGTAAACAGTAGTCGTTTTTTTTCTTAGTTTATTAAAAATTAGATCTATCTAGTATGTAACAAAGATAAGTACGAAATGATAAATGCATATATTTTTTCATAATAATATAAATGAAGAAACTCGATAGAAATTTATATCTATTTTGATCGATACATTATTTATTGATGTGTAAGTAACTTTATACATTTTTATTATTCAGATATTTACACGTTATAGTTTCTATTGCCTTGAGAGCAAGGTATGTGAACGATGACGAGATTAATCACGGTTCATTGTGCATACACAGATATATATATATATATATATATATATATATATATATATATATATAAATATTAATGATTTCCGTAAGACTTACTTACATGTTATGAGATTTATCAAAGCGACGCATCGACATAGCGAATAAATTCTGCCCTTTGAATCAAGTGGGTGAACCGGTGTAGGTTATCACTGTCTTTATAATGTCCTGTTCTGTGTCAATAAAAGTTGAAATTGTGGGTTGTTATTCGACCGTATAGTGAAACAGAAACGTATAACCCAATTCCGACGAAAGAATTCTCGAAATAAAAGTGTTAAAAAAAAAGTTAACAAGGAAGAAAAGAAAAGAAATAAAAAAAAAAAAAAAAAAGAAAAAAACTCACGTCATCGTGCAACGAAGTTAAACGATCGTTCGATCTCGTTAAAATGTATTAGAATATTTTATAAGTTCCTTTGAAATATGCGTTCCGCATGACGCGTTATAAATTGTGCAATCGAACGGGAATACTGCGTCTTTCCTACTCTTTTTTCTTTTTTTCTTTTTTTTTTTTTTTTTTTCATTTTGTTTTTCTCATTTTCTTTTTTTCCTTATTACACTAAGACGTCTCCATTCCATCGAGTCGTGACATTTTCATTCATTTAATAATTAAATATTATTCTATGGTGAAACAACTATTGACACATTTCCCCAGTATCGAATTATCTATTCAACATCTAAGAACTTGAATCATTAATTTACATTGCTTAAGAATTCTAAAACGTTTTTATCATCATTCTTTCTCTTTCTTTCTCTCTCTTTTTTTTTTCTCTCGGAGAAACAAATTGCAAGGACTTTAAATCATCATCGGTATACTTATATAAAAAAGAAATTATTCGTTAAGAATGAATGACGTCGATAATCGTAGCGGGGATATTCTATTCTCTCATCATCGTTATTCGATTGATTAGAAAAGCAATCAATACCTCATTAGAAATTATTCTATCCGTCATTTTTAATAACAGTTAGATATATTCCCGATAGAAAATCAAACGTATTTATTCATTATCGCGACCGTGGATAACGTAAGAGCTTTATTGATCGATAGAAATTATTCATTTACGATCATCAATGAAAATCTCGTACTACCAGTTTATTCGTTTGCTTTACGAACTTGTTTCGAAATAAACGCGAGATTGAATTTAATGGCCTAGACGTGTACGAGCAAAAAGAAAAAGACAAAGAAAAAGAAAAAGAAAACAAATGAAAAATGAATGGCAAAGGAAAAAGGAAAAGTTTCGTATGGAAAAAAGGAAATTTCGACGATAAGGATAACAAAAAAATTTGTTCTTCCTTCTAATTGCAGATCGAACTAATCGATACAATAATTGTACGATCGATTAACATCGTCTTTATCGAAATAAAAATGAAAAATAGAAAGAAAAAACGTTGTATCGAACATTGACATCAACTCCATAAGAAGTAATCACCTTCTTCTTTCTATTAGTATCGATTCTAATTAGTATCAATTTTAATTAATATCCAATCATACAATTAATTACGTTCATTGTTTTTCTTTTTGAGATTTATTCTAAGTTTAGATTCCAGTGACTATGAATGCGGAAAAAATGGTTTGTTTGAACATTGACATTTGTTGTCGTAATAAATATACATACATATATATATATATATATATATATATATATGTATATATGTATGTATATTACTGTTCTCCTTGCGATTACCCAATCTAATTAATATTCTATTGCAATATTTCTTTTATTCATCGAGTTCGGGAATAACCGGCATTTAGATATCTTCAACAACGAGAATTATTCATTTACATGTGTATTAAATTCAAAGGAAAAACAGTTGTGATACCAGCTAGAACATTGAATTAGTGAATCAGACTAAAGAAATAAGAAAAAGAAGAGGAAGGAGAAGTAGAAGAAAAGAAAAGGATGAAAAATGAAAGAAGAAGAAAACTTCCCCGTGTATTTCGCGGAGTTCAACGTACTTCTTGGAAATCTTATTGAAGTCTTAACTAATTAAATAGTTACCTTACGTACTTAACATATATTTTTATCGTTTTACGATTCTCGATAAAACTATATGGGTAGATATAAAACATTGTAAGCTTCGTCGATGTTTAATAACGTACGTAACAACGTAGATACGTTGATACGATGCATCAGGGAGGGAGGAATGGGGAGGGTGAGAGAGGGTGAAGAGGAAGAAAAAAAATAAGAGAAAAGAATGAAGAACAAGAAAAAGAAATAAGTAAAAAGATATGAAAAAAAAAAATGAAGAAGAAGAAGAAGAAGAAGAAGAAGAAGAAGCAAGGAACAAAGAAGGAAAAGGATAAAGGAGTAGCAGAAGAAGAGGAAGAAGAAAAAGAAGAAAACAACGACGCGATAAAAAATATTCGTAATAACTCGAGTATCGCGAGAAAGATAGAGATAGATAACTAGATAGATAGATAGATAGATAGATAGATAGATAGATAGATAGATAGAGAGAGAGAGAGAGAGAGGGAGAGAGGAAGAAGGAAACGTTTCGCAAAAGTTATAATGGAAGGAGAAGAATGAGATATTGGAATGGGCCGCAAACCGAACCGGACTGGACCGAACCGAAGTGTCAGTGTATTAGTATGTTTCAGATCCGTGCATCACGATTCGTACGGACGAATCACAACTCCTCTCTCTCGTAACCTAGGATATCACGTCTCAGTCGTATTTAAACCATTGAGGATCGAACACCAAACGCAACTCTTCTCTTTACCAAAGTTTTCCACGGATTGGTAAAAGAAATATTTGTAATAAACGGCGTAAACAACGAGTCGATTACTTTATAATAGTAATCATCGTCATCTCGTAATCGTCGGGAACGGTAAGTAAATCGCATTGTCGATCTTATCGTACTTTCTGTTACGTTTTTCTTTCGATCTTTTTTTTTTTTTTTTTTTCTTAATCATTATTCTCTTCAATTCGCATAACGCGCTAATGTTTCTATAATAGGGATTAATGTTTACATGCATTTGTAAATTTATGTTTGAGTGTGTGTTGAAAAAAAAAAAAAAAGAAAAAAAAAAGAAAAAGGGGGAAAAGGAAAGAAGGAAAAGAAAAAGAACAAAATTCGAGTGCGAAGCCGAACGTCGCTTAATTTGACTTTCGATTTGACTGCAAACGAATTTATTTCTTTTTCCTCTTACGTATCTTGTTTTACTTTTTCGTTCTCTCTTTTTTCCTTTTTTCTTCGATTTTTTTTTTTTTTAGATATTATATATCATTCCTCCACTTAATACTTTGCAAGTAGATAATTAAAAAAATTTACGAGCGTGCTCGCTATATAAATCGTCTTTTTTTTCTTCTTCCTCTTTTCTATACAACACCACAATCGTCGGATGTTTTACTTTATCGAATATTCAATGTTTTCGTCAATCCTCTTATCAATTATTTATCGTATATTGATAAACATTTTATTTTCTTTCTTTTTTTAATCTTTGTTATATTTCTTTCGCAGATATATCGTTATTTTGTCGTCAAGCGAATCATTTGTTTCCACGTTAAACATCGTTTAACATCAACTCTACAAGTTTTCATACTCGATTTGAGAAAAGAAAGGAAATCTAAAGTATATATATATATATATATATATATATATATATATTGTATATATATGTATATATACGTATAACATACATACATAGATTATATCGAGAGTGTCCCCGTTAAACTGCTTTCACCTCGTTTCGAAGATGTTGTCGAGTAATCGAAGGTATACCAACATGGTATGGACATTGGCGAGTTTACTTTGGCTGTTCGCCAATCTTATTACAATTTCTCTTTGTCAAGAAAAAGAGGAATCGCCAAAAGTACAAATTAAAAATGGCACGTTGATCGGTTCGTTTATGAGAACGAGAAACCAACGTAAATTCGCTGGATTCCGTGGTATACCATACGCATTACCACCACTTGGCAAACTCAGATTCGAAGTAAGTTCAAAATCATTTATGATAATCATTACTTTAAAATAAACTTAATAATCGAATTGAATAATCAAGGAAGAAAATTATACGGCATAGAACGTTCCGTTACGAATTTGTTTCTATCTTTTTCCTTTTTTTTTTTTTTTTTGTTCTTCTTCTTCTATTATCTTTTCACTCTTTTTTTCATATGTATCTTATACTTGTAGATATTATATTTCGACTGGATATATGTGTATGAATATATGTATATATATATATATATTTGTTTAAATTTATTTCTGTTTTTTTTTTTTTTTTTTTTTTTTATAAACTTTTTTCATTTAAGTACATTTTATTTGATAACGTAACGTTAAATTCCGTTGTATCGATTATTATAGATAATTTTAATTTTGGATATGACAATTTTATTATACAAGGCTTGATAAATTATTACGAAACAAAAAGAAAAAAGAAATAGTTATCTCGAAATGTATTACATTTTTCAACGATCAAAAAACAGATTATTATTTCGAAGGCTCTATCTTCTACTAACGATTAAAAAAATAAACGCGACTAAAGTGGACGTATTGAAAGCATACAATGACCTTTCGAAAGGTCAACTCGCCGTTTACTGCGAGATATCTCGTTTTTCTTCCTTTCCTTTCCTTTTTTCTTTTTTGTTACTTTCTTTACACATTTAGAGATATCTTTATTTTTGGACTAATAAGATTTTACGTAATGATAATTTTTGTTTTTAACAATCTTTACTTTTAATGAGCAAATAATTTTTTTTTGCTCTTACATCGAACGATGTACCGTCGACAGAAACTTTGCGAAAAGAAACTTGACAAATCCAAGGTTTGGTCGTTAACGACGTCGATATTATTTATCTTTCTCCTTTTTATGTTTCCTTTAACATTTCAAAATTTATTTTCCTTCCGGTACATTTATATACATATATATATGGGTGTGTGTGTGTGTGTGTGTGTGTATATATATATATAAAACATAAAAATTTCATTCGCAGAGTATTTAAATTTACCTTTCAAACATGGAAATCTATCGTATATAATTAATTTCTAACGTTTCGAAATCTATGAGAATTTAAAAGTTAGTTTCGTTAATCTAAACTAAGACATTCACTTTTTCTCGAGATATCTTGTTAGCTATGTATTATACATAAATACGTATGTACATAAATAGTTATATGCAAGAACGTTAATTAAGAATGTTCACATGTATTGAATATATTTTGAAGAAATACAAAATAAAAGAAATATCTATTTAACATAATACACGACGATCGTCGATATCGTTTGACGTATTCCCTTACTGATAAACTGGTTTCTGGTAATGTAATTTATGTACACGCACATACACAAATAAATATATATATATATATATAGTTTATAAAAAAAGATGTTTTATTTTTACAATCGTCGTATATTTGTTTTATAAAATTTATAGTTTTATGATAATTATGTATTTACAAACACACACACACATATATATATATACCTTATTTTTTATTATTGTTAATATTATTATTTAATTTTCTTTTCTATTAGCCACCACAACCGATGACCTCGTGGAAAGGTACGTTGGATGCACGAAATGATGCATCAATATGCACTCAAAGAAATATTTATACTCATCAAGAAGAAATCGTTGGTTCGGAGGATTGCCTTTATCTAAATGTTTATACACCTAAAGTACCTAACACAAACGAAGAAAAGAACCCTCGACATAATTTTCCCGTTATGGTTTGGTTCCATGGTGGTGGTTGGGTCACCGGTGCCGGTCATTCCGAATTTTATGGACCTAAATTCTTTTTGGATCATAACGTTGTCCTTGTTACGTTGAATTTCAGGTAAAAAAAAAAAAAAAAA
>NC_057706.1:1334719-1395509 GCF_014466175.1 Vespula pensylvanica | reverse complement strand
CTTTTTTTTTTTTTTTTTTTGTTCTTTTTTTATTTGTTTTCATCAGACTTGGCCCACTGGGATTTTTAAGTACGGAGGACTTGGTATCGCCTGGAAATCAAGGTTTAAAGGATCAGGTTCAGGTACTTCGATGGATTAACGAAAATATTGCTGCATTCGGTGGCGATCCGAATAGAGTGACAATTTTTGGTGAGAGTGCTGGTGGTGCAAGCGTTCATTATCACATGACGAGTAATCTCTCAAAAGGTAAGTTTACAACAACGACAATATAAAAATAAAAAGATAAAGAACAAATTTTTCTTTGCGTTTAAAAAAAAGATAACATATCCAAATGATGACTCAATCACAGCTCAATTTAGGATTCATTCGTGAGAATAGTTTTAAATGATCGACCAATGAATTTTCAAACAACTTTAACACTAAAGTTTTCGCGAGTTATTTAAAAAAAAAAGAAAAAGAAAAGAAGTTTCGCAGTCACTGGTCTAAAAAAAAAAAGAAAAAAAAAAAAAACTACATCACGTAAATGATGACGAATCGTAAATTCAAGTAGTCGTCTTTTTTTTCTGGTTTTTTTCCTTTCTTCTGTTAATTACGTACGTCGGTAATTAATAAGAACCGGACGTAAATAGCGCACTAAACGGAACTATCTTAGAACGTTGTTTTTTCCGCGTACGTACGGCACGTTTTATAGTAAAATTGATAATAATGGAAAATGAAAAAAATATCCAAATAAATTTTAACATATTCAAAGCAAAAATGCACGTTCAATGCCAATTTTCTACGACATATTTTGCAAAACTACTAAGATCTCTTTTTCTCCACGAAACACAGTTCTCTTTGTATTTTTTATTTATTTATTTCTTGATTCATTGGGAACAAATGATAATTATTAATGACAATAAAAATAAAAAAAAATTGTTAAACACTCAAATCCGTTTCACTTTACGTCATTGTATCTATTCTATTCGTAATAATTAATAGTCATCGACGATTGCCGTAGAAAAAATTAACGTTACGTATCGTGACTGTGTTCCAATAGAAAAAGTTGCCCTGTTCATTAGCGATAAAAGAATGAAATGATTGAAGGAGGAAAGGAAAAAAGAAAAAAAGAAAGAAAAAGAAAGAAAATGTAAAAAGAAAAAGAGAAAAAAAAGAAAACAAAAACTCAATCCCATTTAGAATACACGCTGTTACAATAGTGAGTTGTATTATTCAATAATTGTACTATCGTTTCTGTTTTATTTGTAATAATTAGTGGTTATCGACGGATTCGTTGTATGAAGAATCGATAATAGTAAAAAAGAAAAGAACTAATCACGATTTGTCGTTGTTTCGAATAAGAAAGAAAAACAAAACAAAAAAACAAAAAAGAAATAAAAAATTGCGTTGTTAATCGTCGTGAAAAAAGAATAACAATGAAAAGAAGGTCAAAGGAGAACGAAAAAAAGAAAATGCTAAAAGGCACCGCGAAGAAAAGTAAATAAATGTAAACGAACAAATAATTAATTGGAATGCAATTAAAATAAAATTATTCGTATGTCTCTAATAGGTCTATTCCAGCGTGCTATATCGCAAAGTGGCAACGCTCATTGTCCCTGGACCTTAACGAGACCTGGCGAAGCCAAAAGAAAGGCAGAAACTATTGGAAAACTTTTTAATTGTCCGACCGATGACTCGATGGCAATGATAAACTGTCTTAAAACGAAAGACGCGTCCGACATTATTGGCACGGATCGAACGTTTCAGGTAATTTTTCAAAACTTAACAATCCTTATCGTTGAATTATTTTAATAATCATCATTTATACTATTCATAGTAGCTATAATTAATTCATTATTACGAAGGATCGAAGAAACAAATAAATAATACGCTTCTGTTTGATCAAATTTGATCTCTAAAGATTAATTAAACGTTTGATATTTTAAATACGATCCTAGAATAAATTGGAAAATGTCGTGAAATTGTTATCTTCGATCGAAAAGAAATATAGTAAAATAGTTATCTTCGATCGTCGGTCATTCATCGTATGTATCGTTAAACGAGTACTACTTTCTAAATCAGTATGAAAGAACTAACGTTCTAATACGTAGTTTCGTGTCTTAGGCATTAGATCGACGGGATCGACAGGATTGACCCATTGAATCGTAGATTAAGAATCTCTCGACGATCGTTACGTTATTGCGTTAGACTACGAAATAGATAACAGTAATCGTCCACGGTCTAACGATTACTTGGTTAATCTTAAAGTTCCGGTTAATAATAGTTAGGTGTTAGATTAGTAATCAGTTCAAATCAAAAGTGAAAAACAAGATTGGTCGGTTAAACAAGATTTAATATTTTTTTCTTTCTTTCTTTCTTTATTTATTTATTTATTCTCTCTCTCTCTCTTTCTTTCTTTCTTTCTTTCTTTCTTTCTTTCTCTTTCCTCATATTTTTCTCTGATTAATCATTATATAAGTTTATCGTGAAAACCTTGCCAATGAAATGTTAGCAGTAATATAATACACAATATTACGCTGATATAACACGTTCAGTTACGTGGTTTTATTATATAACTATCTTCTATGTATCTCTTTCTCTCTCTCTATTTCTCTATTTCTCTATTTATTTTTCCTTCGTTTTCTTTTTCCTACTTTTGCCTATTTCCTCTATTTTTGCTATACTTATTCTTTTTTTTTGTTCTTTTTTAATTTAATCTTACACGACTTTACCGTTTTACAAGTAATACCAATGACCTGGTTTAGTTTAGTTTCTTCTTTTTTTTCTTTTTTTTTATTACACAATAATTCTATACTCATATAGATATTTAAAAGTAGATATTTAAAAAACGCGTTTAGAAACGAAACGACAAACTTTCTTCATCCTTCATCCACGACTTAAATACACGGATTCTTCAAAGTCGTCACAAAATCAATCAACCATCACTAGTTACCCTTGACATCATACAACGTTCGTTTGAAACTTTTTTATTTTTTTTATCTTTGATTCTTGGATAAATAATCGTTCGTACATATATATATATATATATATATATATATATATATATGTATATAAAGCTGTCGTACTATATAAATATGACACAATTTTTGTATCTTAAAAAGTTATCCTATAGTTTTCTAATACATCAATTAGAATCGTTCATTTCTAATACACGTGAGAATTATTAAAAAAAAAATATATATATATATATATATATATAATGAAACGATAAAAAATAATATAATCTAATCAAATTGATATTAGGAATTCGATTATTGTCCGATGATACCGTTCAGGCCAGTGATCGAGCCCGATCATTCAAATGCCTTTATTACCAAGGATCCCATTGTTAGTACAAAAATTGGTACAGTTTTGGATATACCATGGATGACAGGTGTTACTTCGGAGGAGGGATCTCTCAGAGTACCATGTAAGTATTATTTCCTTAGAAATTTTAGAGATCTTATAAAGATCTTAAAAATTCTTACCATCGCGGTTGATCTCGCAATAGAGATATATAAAGAGAGAGAAAAGAAAAAGAAAAATTATAAAAAAAAATATATATATATATATATATAAAAAAAAAGAAACAAAAGGAAGCATACTCTTTGAAGAACGTTACCGAACCGTGAATAATTGATTTCAGCGCTCTACACTCTACACGATGGAGAACTGATCAAGAAAATGAACGATGATTTTCCGAACGTTGCACCGTTGACCTTGTTACACGGTGAAACCTGTCCTGATCATTTGCGAGATATAATTAGTCATGCGATACGAGAATTTTATTTCAAGGGAAATCCTATAGATAATTCCACTCGTTTTCAAGTTATCGATGTAAGTATTTATGGAGTGTAAAATGCATGTTTCGTTTTGCGACACGGTATTATTTAAAGGAGAAAAAAAAGAAAAAGAAAAAAAAAAAACAAGAAAAAAGAAGAAGAAAAAAAAGTAATGGACTTTTTACATATATACTGGTTTTAACTTTAGCACTTGTTGATGTTTGTTCTTTTTTTTTTTTTCCAATGAAAAAAGAAAAAGAAATAAATTATCAGAAACGATTATGTATGTATATATATATATATATATGTATGTAGATATTTTTATTTGTATTGCGAAACGAATTCATAAAATCTTTGGAGAGATTAAAAAATACAAAGAAAAAGGAAAAGAAAATAAAAAATAATTAGCACACATAAAGAATGCAATAAACAAGGACACTAAAGCATTATACGTGTCTTTAGAGTTTAGAAAATTTCTCAGGAAAATTTTTAAATTATCGTGACGTGCTAATAGAGCCGATAAAGATGATGTCATATATTTGCCACGGGGCTTTTCCTTTTTCCTTGAAAAAAAAAAAAAAAAAAAAAAAAAAAGAAAAGAAAAAAAAGGTAATAATATACGTACGTGATTATTAATTATATATACAAATGTCTTTCCTGCATTTATAGCGATAAATTATTCATCTTAATATCCTTTATTAAAAACTATTGATAATATTGATAATATTTAATATAAAATCATTCTATAATAATAATAATAATTAATTTTTTAATATCTATTTTTTAATTATAAATCATAACTCTAATATTATATATATTATATTATTTTTCAGATGTATAGCGATGCTTGGTTCAATCATTGTACTCGCACGTCGATTCGTGATTTTTACAGAACCCAATCGTCCCCAATTTATTATTATTATTTCTCTTACAAAGGTAGCGCCTCATTTAGCAAAATATTCGGCGATGATAGCATGGATTACGGTGTAACGCATGCCGACGATTTGCAATATTTATTTCCGGTTGGCGAACAATTATTTCCGGACGTTCCATTGTCCAAAGAGGATCATAAAATGATCGATATTATGACGCTACTTTGGTTCAATTTCGCTAAATCTGGGTAAGAATTATATATCTTCCTATATAATTATTCTATTCTTCGCGTTTAGACAAAATAATCAAAAAAAAAAAAAGAAAAAAGATGACTAAATTATTAATTCAATCGCATTTTATTATTATTATCGTTATAGTCGTCATCACGATTGATTATCAATTTCTAAAAAATAGTAATGATGTTAAACGAATAAATAAATAAATAAATATACATAGGAAATATATGAAAATAAATAAATATATATATATATATATCTTTTTTTGTTTTTCTTTTAGAAATCCCACGCCAGAAATAACAGAAACTATAACGGAAAAATGGAAGCCAGTGAAGAGTGAGTCATTAGAATATTATCGTATAAGCAATTCAATTTTATCTATGTCGGACGATCTTCATCCAGAAAGAAGAAAGTTTTGGGATAATTTGCCGGAATGCATTAATCGGGATAACGCGAATAAGATACCCCATGGTATTAAGGAGGAATTATAAAATCGCGAGTTGTCGCGATCGATCTGTTGTCGCATTAGAAAATTATTAGAAAAGTTATATGTAATTAAAACGAGACTGTATTTAACACAAATTGTTTCCGAACATCGTTAAAGGAAAATGTTTTTATATATCATTAGAAATGGATATTTCTATTGGAACAGGAATTTTATATGACTGAACATAGATTATTATAATACAATGAGGATCTCACTACGTGAGTTTAGTACTGTTCCGTCTGAGTTGATATAAATGTAGAAATAAAAAAAAAAAAAAGAGAGAGAGAGAGAGAGAGAGAGTGAGAATGAAGGAAAAAAGAAACATACATTATTATATAAATACGTACGTAGGTATAAAAATAAATATGAGCAATATAAATAGAAAAAAATATGTATCGACGATTAAAATCTATTTATCATGCTCGTCGAAAGAAGCGATCAGCAATTTTTTTTTTTTTTTTTTTTTTTTTAACGTTACGAAGTGTATGAAGCTAAAGATCGTACGAAAAAAAAAAAGGAAAGAAAAAGAGATATCTCGCTAATTAAATTAATATTTGGTTTTAGTCGATAACATTGAAATATAGTCATAAATTTACGACTATATTTCTCCTTTTAGAAATATATTGGAATAATGAAATAAAATAAATTAAAATTATAAAAAACAAAGAATGCAAAAAGTAAAAGGAAAATTCACTTGGCAAAAAGAAAAAAAGAAAAAAGGAAAAGGAATTTTCTTTTTCTTTATTCTTTTTCCCTTTTCTTATTGTCCTGCTTTTCCTTTTCTTTATTTCGTCGTTACTTTGAAATTATTTTACTTTTACATCCCTCTATAGGATCATCATTTTCTTTTCGATTTTTTTCGATTTTTTTTCTCATTTGTATTTTCCTTCTTCGAAATTATCGATGCTGATCGTTGTGAATGATCTATTGGTAACGCGATCGATAGAGCCATACAAGCCAATGATTTATTTTGATCGGTAGAATCTTCGAACGGATATTCGAAACATTGCATTTCGTCGTTGAATACCTTAAAATCTTTGTACATTACTTCGGCGAGTAAATTAAATCCCAATTTACGTGCTGTATTTATTAATAAAAAAAAAAAAAAAAAAAAGAAAAAAGAAAAGAAAAAAATTGTTATTTAAATATACATATATATTATTAATTTTATTATCAAAAATTAATAATATTTATTTGAAAATTATTACCCATATGTTGACTAATAACAGAACTAAATCCTGCTATGCAAGCTGGTATTAAAAGAGTTCTTGCACGTTCGATACAACATTTAATTAAAGCCGTTCCAATACCTTTTTTCCGATGATTCATGTGTACTAACAATAAATGTATGCGAAAATATTTATCGATTTGTAATATCTCGTAAGGACGTGCTTTAGAAAAAACACAACTTCTAAGACTCATTATATTGAAGATTGCTTCTCCTTGATTTTCCTGAAAAAGATAAAAAGATAAATATTTATTAGAAACATATAATGATACATGCATATAAAGATACAATATTCTTGTTCCAAACAAAAATATTTATCAATTAATATAAGTAATATATAATCAGATAAACAGAACCGTATAAAAAAAGAGAGAACAATAAACAATCATATGAAATTTCATTATACAATGGTCACTATTCAACGCATACATATTTCGTGATTAAGAAGTTGTGTTTCTTTCCTTTTCTTTTTTTTTTTTTCTTTTGTTCGACCATGATTATAACAGCTTAAAGAACATTTACTTTTATTCGTGTTTCCTTTCGTACGTGATCTCCCATAAAATTAATCGACGCAACGATAACCCCTATGATCTTATTTTCACCTTCCTGAACGGCGCAATAACTTTGCATTTCCGACAACTTCTTTTGTATCATTTTAATAGAAGTTCTCACCGACATCAAATCGTCCAACAAATCAATAGCTGTACTTATTGGTTCCTCCACGAAGAAATCTTTCTATATTATCAAAGACATTCAAAGCGGCATTTATCGATTAAAACGGATTAGGCATATTGCACGCAGCTCGTTATGCTGAGCGTCATCAAAAACTTTTATATCTTACATCCCTATTTTAGAAACAACGATAAAAAATAAAAAAGGAGTCTGACATATTAGCTTAACAAAAAAATAAATAAATAAAAGAGAAGAAAATAGAAAAAGAAAAAGAAAAAAAAAAAAGAAAAAAAATGTCTCGACCTCGCAATAACGCTGAATCTAAGGACCGACAAAATCATTTATAACACGTACTGAATCATTATGAAATTTTGTTTTTGTCACATAAAAAAGAAAAAGGGTTACACTTTGATCCCTTTATAAGATAAATTAATCAAATGTTATGATCTAGCTAGAAAATAATATTTTTTTGTACATTATTAAACTTTACTCTTGCGAGTGTGTACTCGTATAAAATTTATTGCTTCCTTAAATCTATCTTCCTCGAGGCTAATGATTCGATAACCATTCGACATCCTTTGCCAGACGATCGCTGCGACTTCTTTCTTATATTTAACTCTTTCCTTTAAATCTTTCAGAGAGATAAAATTATCGTCGAAATAATGAAGGTAAGTCGATCTTCTTCGAGAAGACAATTTAAGGGTGATAGATTCGCCCATTTTTTTTTCTGTCTTTTATCTTTCTTGTTCTTTTTTTTTTCTTTTTTCTTTTTTCTCTTTTTTTCCTTCCTTTCGACAATTTTTTATAGACTTCGATTGGATTGATACTACACGATATTAATTTTTTCCTTCATTTATAATTTAACGAAATGAAGTACGCGACGGATCTCTCGAACGATTAGGAATCAATTTCACAGGTGTATTACTTAAAAACGTAGGAATTGTTTTTATACGTACGCGCTTTTGAATTTGTAAATTTGTTAAGAGCGAAAAATACAGAGAAAGAAATATTAGAAAAATCATTCTTTTTCTCTTTCTTTCTTTCTTTTTTTTTTTTTCTTTTTTTTTTCCCTCGTAATAAATACAGATCATTTTCTCTTTCAACGATGGACGAGTACGACGACAAAGACAATGAAGTATTTGACATGAAGAAAGAGAAAGTATTCGCGCCTCTCGAATGGGATTCGCCAATTAATTGCAAAATACAGGATCTCCACGAATCGTTATACGACGAAGCATGTCGTTTGATAAAAGTTCAGAAACTTTAAATATAATCAATATTTTAATTTGGATCTTTTGAAACACCGATGAGCAAGAACAACCAACTGTACTCGTATTACACGCATAATTGCGGAAAGAACTTTGGAGAACGTAGAACGAAATTAAAAAGAATAAATAGAAAGAGAGAGAGAGAGAGAGAGAGAAATAGAATCTCGATTACGAACGTATCTTTCGATATTGAAAAATTCATATTAATATATAAAAAAAAAAAAAAACAACAACAACATAGTCTAAAAACAAAATCTAGAATTACATCGAAATTAACAAATATTATCCTAGTAAAAAAAAAAAAAAAAAAATTGAAATCGTTCGATCAATACATTTTTTACTTATTTCTTTATTTATTTTTATATATCGTATTAATATATTTAATATTCCGAACATATTTAATATTGCTCATCGCTGTTTCACAAAGTTAAGAAAATTGAGTTTATCTCTTTATATCGTTTATTCCCCTCCCTTCTTCTCCCTTCTCCGCCATCTTCACCTACCCCTTCACTTCTTATACTATCCATCTTACAGCATCATTATTTTCGCGAGGAACCAATGTGTAAATCCATTGAACTTTTAAACGACAAAATATCGGTCAATTCTTATCTGAATTTAATAAAAACTTGGATGAGGGACACTACGAGTTTGGTAGCACTCAGTATAAATTCTGGAAGAGTTGTTGGCGTTGCTATCACTAGGATCAATACTGATTCCGAAAAAACGAATATATATGAACGTAATCAAGTAAACATTTCAATTAAATTATAATATTGTTTGTGTGTATGTGCGTGTATGTATATATATATTCAGGGTCGCACTCAACAAAAAACTATTTCATAGAGAAGACCTTAAAACTAACAAAACTTATTTTATTTAATCGAATTAGTATGTATTATTATTATTATTATTTTTTTTTTTTTTCTTCTTTCTTTCTTTTTCTCTTTTCGTATTATATTATATTCGATTTTATATATTACGTTTTTTATATAACTTGCTTTATATGCTTAGCGAGTAATAAGTTTTTAAAATATGATCCTATTATAATATAGAGAAAAAGTGAGATTTAGGTTAATACGTTTTACGAACGTTTAAATGCGGCCCTGTTTCTATCGAAATGAAATTTATATATATATGTTTTTCGTTTATGTTACTTTTTAGGTACTTACAGGACGATCTTTACAAGATATAATACTTCTAATCAACGAAGTCACGAATCAATCCGATGTTTACGTTAAATTTAAACAAGATTCTTATTTTCGCATATACATACTCTGTGTTCATCCAACCTATAAAAATAAAGGCGTTGAAACAGCACTATTACGTGCATTCATACAAGCAGCAAGAACTATGAAGTTAGCAGCCATAGGGGGTGTCTTTACGTCGGGTTATAATCAATTATTGGCCGAACAAATCGGTTTTAAAATTTTATCGGAGATACGTTATAATCGTTGGATCGTTAACGACACCGTTGTTTTCGATAATCCAGGAAAAGGAAATTATTCTGTTGCCTTTATGGGAAAAATAATCGATTACAAGGACCCAAAAGAAAAATGCAAATACGACGTTTAACGATCTATTAAATTTTACTCAAAAATTTCGATATTGAAATAATCGATCATTCTTTCTTTCTTTTTCCTCTCTAATAACTACTTACTTAATTAGATTCATTTTCTTATTTCACTTTATCGCACACACTTTATACGATCATCTACTCGAAAATTCTTTCATTTCTGAATTTTCCATCTTTGTTTGAATATTATTGATAAAATTATATACACGAAACGATTATTTATCACGATTAATTCGATATCTCGTATTATACTCTCGTTACTTCGCATCGATTTTTAACTACCAACTGTCTTGAAGTTGGCACACTTGCGTTTCCTACCTGTCGATAAGGCAGTTTTTATGTTATTCTTTTATTTCTATGTATTTTTATTTGTTTCTTTTTTTTTTTCTTTTTTTTTTTTTTTTGTTTCTTTAATTGTTATCGATTCGATATTGAATCAGAATTCAATATAAAAATTTATATCTCGTAGATTAAAAAATTTCTTTATATGTGTATTGTTAAATATTTGTACAAAAGAATACACACACACGCATACATATAAAAACATAAATTTTTAATGCAACAAATAATTCATAAAAAATATATATATATATATAAATAGCGTTATCTCGCGGAAAAATCGATCAACTATTATTGAGCTTTAAGTTGGTATTACACATTTGTATGTGTACATAATATAACAGGATTAGTAGACAATAGTTTAGTGATCGTTTTCATTTTTTCGCGAATCAATATTTTAATTAATAAATTACATAATCATAGATATTTTGTTCTTGAAGCAAATTTTGAATCAGACAAAGTATAAATAGAGAAGATCCAAAATTATTCTATAAATCAGTGTATTCAATTCGCACGCACAAAACGGTCTAAACTTCGTGTTCTAAAAAACAAAAGTAAACACTATAAAAATAAATAAGAATCGTAAAATATAAATTAAAGATTGCCTGGTAAGAATAAAAAAAAGATCAAATCAACTTGCTGAGAAAAAATAGAAAAAAAAAAAAAAAGATGAATCCTGATACTAATTCAAAAAATCGTAAAGAGATCAGGAAGAAATGTAAGTGATAATTAGCAATTAAAAATAAAGAAAATTTAACATTTCATTAATCATGTATTATACGCATATGTAACGGTTTAAGAGACGTATGTATTATTATGTATATATATGTTATATATATAATTATATTTGTTTCATACATTATCAGATCGCGAATGGTCGTGGGATTCCAAATGTATATCAGGAATATGTGAACTATCAAAGAATAATTTAGAAGTAACATTTAATCCTAAATTTAGTAAAGGTACTGCTGCAGCAAGAGGTAATAAGCCATTAAAAATAGGAAGACACCATTATTGGGAATTAAGAATAATTACGATTGCATATGGCACAGATGTAGTGAGTATTTTAATTGATAAACATTTATTTTTATGTCGGAATTACTTTTAGGTTATAAATAAAATATTATCATATGTTATTACGAATTTTTTCGATACTTACCAAAATATTTCTTATACTATTTGAACGTCTAACAAGAGTTATATTTTTAAACTAGTTTTAATGATACATCTAAGTATATAAATTTGTATTTGTAGATGATTGGTGTAGGTACCAAAAGAGCTAATCTAATGGATACAGAAGGAAAATTTTGTTCTCTGCTTGGACAAGATCACGAATCTTGGGGATATTCTTATAAAGGGTACTTACAACATGCTGGTCAAAAACATCCTTATACAGCATGTTTTAATGAGGGAAGCGTAATAGGTGTACATCTTGATACTTGGAGAGGCAGATTGCAATTTTTCTCAAAACAAAAATCTTTAGGTAGTATTTATTAATTAATATATCTAATAAAAAATAATAATAAATACTAAATACTATTTTAGTTATAGTATTAAAACAACTAAAAAAATTATACGATACAAATAATTAATAAATTGTTGATTATTTAAGTTTCATTAAGAACTTGATGTTTTGTAGGTGTAGCATTTACCGGATTAAAAAATATTGTCCTTTATCCTATGATCAGCTCAACATCTGCTAACACTAAAATAAGAATATTATATTGCTGCTCAATCCCTAGCTCATTACAAACGGAATGCTTATCCGTACTACCACGCATACAAAGAAATTTTCTTTCTAATACTTATCCTGTATTGCAATATTTAACTCGAAGTACGTTTGCGGATGTCTTACGAAAGAATTCAGGTAATTCATTATTAATTCTAGTATGTAATACAAATCAAACAAATAAAACACTAGAAAATTTAAATTATTTTCTTCATTATTATTTTACAGAGATTGAAAGCGATGAAGAAGTTTCTGAATTTGCACCTAAATATAGACGTTCTATGAAATTATGGTATAAGAGAATGAACTAGAATGATAAAAAAAACTGTATGAAGCAGTGAATACGTATTCTTAATGGTTCTATACGTCTTACGAGTATTACAAACTGAAATTTTTATTTTCGTGCATCTAACATTCGACAAGATAAATATATATCTATTGAAATATTATAAATTATATGTTGCCAAGAAATATAAATATACCGAATGTTCGATTGCTATAAGTAAGAAAATATGTGTGACACAGAAACAGGTGTATTCGATATTTATATATATATATATATAAACTACATTAAACTTTAATAATATTACAAAATACATATTTAAAATAATGAGCACCATTATATGTGCATACTATATATATAAACTCTATAATACTGAACAAACTTCATATTTATCTTTTATATGTATTTAATTGTACTTAAATGTCTAATTAAAAATTGCCAATATATTGATAGAAAATGCAGATCTTTTGTAAAATGATATACATGTGACAATTTTATTGTAAGAATAATAATAACAACTTACTGTATCCTCTGAATTTTCTTTTCTGGTTCTAATTTAGTCTTTGTATTACTTCGTTTTCTATTTAAAGTATTCTTTGCGTTATCAGCGATTTTTGCACAAAATAAAATAGCTTGAGCCCAACCAGCCAAGGGTCCCCACAATTCACGTAAATGTGTACTAATTTCTTCGTGAATTTTTGGAGTTACTGTTTTTTGTTTTCCTAAATGCGGTAAATAATACGCTCGTACAACTTGAAATATATGTGTATCTATTGGTATGGCTTCTAAGTGTCCCAAAGACATCAAACAAATACAATCTGCAACTTTTGGACCAACTCCAGGAAGAGTAAGCAATTGTTCTTTAGCCTCGAAATAAGAAGCATTATTACATTTATGAAGACTCATAAGCCATTTTCTTCCCCCAAGTTCCTGCAATTTTTTTGCAGTATTTGCTATGTACGCTGCACGATATCCAAATCCTTCCTTCCTTAAGATAGACTCTACATTTTGTCCTTGTAATAATTCCAATGTTGGAAAATCAAAATAATCATTCCCATCAATGGAACATATTTTCTTACCAAATAGAATACATAATTTTTCAACCATCCCAGATATCCTAAGCAAACAAAACTTTCGTATAAAATAAAAAAATTGCAAAAAATAATCCCTATCGCGAATATAGAAATAAATTAAACAGATACCTCTGAATATTGTTGTTAGAAGTGCAGATACAGGAAAATAGATTTTCTAATATGTCTTGATTCAAGATTCTAATGCCGTCTACTTTTTCGTACGATTTCTGAAAATTTTTATCTACTTCAATCCATTTTTTACAATGATCTAATAATGATATATCCAATCTGAAGTATTGTCTCAAAATTTCATCATAATTTTGATTATCCGATAGTGATCCTTCAACCGTATATCTTATACTGGTTTCATTCTGAATTAATGTCCAAACCGAACTGTTAAAAACGCCTCGATATCCAGTTTTATATGGCAACCATCTAAAAGAGTAGTCACTTGCATGGAATAAGAATAATAAAAACGACGCTTCAATTGATCAACAATGTATTTATATTTAAATACAATAATTGTGCATATAAACACGCATATATATATATATACATATATATATATATATTATGTTGTGTATAATATAATATTACGTATGATTTATTAATATAATATTAAGTATGATTTATGTATACGCTTTTAAACATTGTCCGTTTAAGCTATTGCATGCAAATAGCGAAAAAAACTTTCGGGATAACCTAATATATATATATATATATATATATACATACACATATATGTTTACCATTCATAGAGAATAAAAACAAAGAAATAATTATATCTATATATATATGTATATATATTATTTAATTGTTAAACAGAATAAATTACCTGAAACTTTGGCCACCTTGCAACGTTGCACCTAAGTTCAATTCTTTCGAAGAACATTCGATCATCTTGTTGGTTAGAAACCCCAAACATAACGAAGAACAAACTCGCATAGCTCCGTCCGTGGCAATTCACTTCGAAATACTAACGTCTTTAAACAATGTAGTATGTACATGTCTATAGAGAGGTAGGTGTTCTTCTATTTGTGAATGCGACCATTTCGCCATCTGGTGAGAATCTTTAGAAAGAAAAGGAAAAATTGAAATACAGTACTTACTTCTATATTTTGAAACAGTACGTACGTATATCATAGTTAAACATAGTACTAAACCTATTAGAAAACGGTTATGGGTAAACTCAGGTATAAGACAGTAGTAAACAGTGAACAATTCCTCAGTCTCTTTTAAGACTCGGACGCGTTAACACTAGTTCCTTCGTATCGTCGATAGAAACTAAACTTAAATCGTAATTTTTGTCATTCGTTTATTTATTAACATTTCTAATCGATTACATTTCGATCGGATAAATTTTCATCGCGCACGATTTAATATAAGAAATTGTTGTAACATTTCACGTAGGAAAAACTTTCGAAATTAAAATTGATCTTAGTTCGATATTAATTTCAGTGCAAGTAAATGTCACGTGTCATCGTGACGCCATTTCAGTTATCCAATGAACTTGTATTGTGTTTCTTTACCATCTACGCGGGAACAAGATGATCGTCCCTCTATGAAACAGACGCTTTCAAATATGGTAAGTAATGAATATCAATTAATAGTAATATGCGTTCGAATAATTATTAATCGATCGATGCGTAAACAAATGAACTACGTTTCAACTAAGGTGCTTATATTTTCTTTCGTCCTTCATCTTTTCGACGTATAGTATAAGAAGCGTCCATGGATCGTCATCATACTTTTTTTTTGGTAAACAACAAAACTCGAGCCTGTATTAACGCGCGTATGAAAATTAATGTGTATTGTTTTGAAAAAAAGTGAGAGAAAGAGAGAAATGAAACTAAATAAATATTCAAGTATAAGATGATTAAACGTTACTTTATTTATTGAGAGAGAGGTTATAGAGATTACAATTATATCTAGTTCAATATTTCTCGTACATACGTATACACTTTTATTATATATATATACATATATACGTACATGCATATATATATATATATATATATATATATGTATATTTGTGTATATGTATTTACCTACATTTTTGATTACAGTATCGCTATGAATTCAAATTTATTAATCGTAGTAATATTTGTATGTTCGTAATATAAATGTTTGTTTTTCTTTTTTTTTTCTTTTCTTTTTTTAGTTTTTCTTTGCTCTTTCTCTTTAGAAATCTCATTCATACATAAATACAATCATACTCAAGTACATACATACTAGTGCATAAACGTACTCGTTAATTTTGCGCAATGAGATATAAAACAAAAATGAGATGTTAATAAGTTAATTAAACTTTTTTACGATTGTAATACCTTTTCAAGATGGCTACCCTGTTTTTGAGAAATCAAATATAAATGCATACTTCCGTCTTTCTCGTAGAACGGATGACTCATCGATTGTTATTATCGTTTTTGTTATACTATTCTTCTTATTATTATTAATATTATTATTATAATTAGTATAATCACTATTAATATTATTAATTAATGTTATTAATATTATTAATATTATAATAATAATTATTATTATTGCCTGGAAATATTTCCGTTTTTTTTTCTTTTTTCTTTTTTTTTTTTTTTCTTTTTCTTTCTCTTTTTCTTTTTCCTTGGCCAAAATTCATTTTTCGGCTATATTTCATATACATACATATATACACGGCTTATAAGAGTGTAAGTAGTATGCTTAGTATGATTTATTGCTAAACAAGGATCTTCTGTCCCTGGGTACTTTGGGAAATCCCATGTTACGGTCATAAACAGAAAATGTACCTTTTGAAATGAGTACCTTTTAAATGTCAGACATGTTTCAGGATTTGCGACCTTCCAATTATAAAGCTATATACTATAGGAATTATAATTTATACAAAATGTGATGGAATGTTGAACGTATAGATACAAAACGACAAAATTGAATTTACATGTTTACTTACTTATTCGGTTATTTCCAAACACACACATGCACGCGCACAAACACACACACACACACATACATACAACGTCTAATATAATATATTTTTCGTAAGAATTTTGCATTAATATTCCGAAAGAGATTGTCGTATAAATAACACAGCCCAACAAACAAACATAAAGCAAAAGAAAAAAAGAGATACTTTGATTCGATACGTTAGCAAATTATATCTAATCTCGAATATATTTGATACTATGATAACAAACGCATTTCTATTTATTTGAACAATATTTTGTAATATTAATTAATGATAAATATTTTCTTTAAAAACTGATCACGATATTATATATTTTGATCGGTATTAATAATTATTAAGTGTCTAGGTTGATATCCTAGCGTTATTGATATTTTATTATAAATATGGATCATTCGTTTGAAATACTGATCATATAATAATACAAAACAAAAGCTAATAATCATTTCAAAAATGGCATTGATTTCAACGTATCGGTTTCAGTTTTTGAGATACAGTGTGATTAAGTACTGATATATGCAGAAATTAATATACAATTTCATAATGAATTTGTATATTCTTTGTAATTATGATTTTTTTTTTCTTTTTAATGGAACGATAAACGTCATAAATTCTGTGTTTAAATAAATTATGGTTTTTTGAGTTAGCATTTATAGACAGTTATATAAAGTATCTCCAAAGGAATAGCCTATAGAACAAAATGTTTTCTAATCTCCATCCCAAATGTACCCAAAAACAGCTCTAACTTTTTGGGTACGAAAATATTTGTCGGGACAATGCGTGTATAATCTACTTCACAATGAATTTTATTATAGGAAGACATGCATTAAAATTATTTCTTTTTTATAGTATTTTTTTCCTTTCGTTTCTTTTCTTCTTCTTTAATCTAATCTCTCGAATCAGCATTTTCGAAATAATTATTCTATCAATTTTCTATAAATAAAATCATAAAGATTTGTTCCCTTTTTTTTTTTTTTTTTTTTTTTGTTAAATATTAAAATTAGAATACTCTTCTTCGAAAATATGAAACACAAATACAATTTTGAATCGACACAGTTGTGCGTATTTTTTCAAACAAAAAGATTATGTCAATAAATATATATATATATATGTATATACACACATTTCTTTTTTAATAATCAAGTGTAGATATTTGATCTATATTATATTTACTGACGACGATGGTATTAGAAATTTTTATTTAGACCGTTCGCGATTAGATTTCATGAAATCACGTTGATTTTTTTTTTTTTTTTATTGTCGCTTATAAACAATATGTAATTTATTTAAAAATTACGTACACATATTCGAGCTTGTGAATTATCTATTTAACGTCCATTGCACCGTCAGCGTCCATTACTACTGCGAGTATATATATACTTTTTATTTATACAGATAATATTATTATTGATTCGATTTTGAGATATTTTACAAAACACGAATCGTTAAGAATTCTTTGGAATGCGATTATAAAAAGAAATGCCACCGATAACATGAATTAATATCATTGGTGTCAAACGGCTTAACGTTAAATCGTTTGCTTTTTAAATGTACAAAAGACTTATATATTATATATTATATACGTATGTGTGTGTGTGTGTGTGTGTAGATATGTAAAGAAATGTACAAATGCAATATATTATCGTGTAAAAAACTCACGAAATTATAGTTCGTTAAGTTGACAATTGTTTTTTAATATACAGGACTAGAAAAATGCGATATAAGTATATAATTGGCAAATCGTTAGAGAAAAAAAATATTAACCATTTCAAAATAATTAGATTAATAAAAGATATTCATGATCTCATTTATACAATATTTTTTATGTTGTATGTATGTGTGTGTTCCGTATACTTGCATTTCAAAACGTATATATATATATATATATATAAAAAAGACAAGAAAAAGTATAGAAATAAATAGGTTCGAATTTTAATTAAAAAAAAATATATAACAATAATAACAATAAAAATAATAATTAAAATTTTTCTTTTTTTTTTTCTAATTTTGTTTTTAACAAATATATCAGAATTGTTCTTTCGTGAGAAATAAGATGGTCCAGTTTTTGCATATAATGAGCCTTATCACAAAATGCGGCCATGAAGATAGTAAAATCGATGAATTATTTAAAAGGTATAAAATTCTTTCAAAATTTTCAATTTAAATATAATTTACGATTATTATTATCGTGTGAAAATAAACGAGTTCGAGTATTGTCATGGCAAAAAATTGTCTTGGCAGCGCTTGTTACTTCTTTTTTCTTTTTTTTTTCTTTTTCATTTTTTTTTTTTTTTTTTTTAATTCGTGAAACGATTTTTAATCATTAATACACCTTATTAAATACACGATAGACTATTTTCATATCCCTGAGAATTCCTATTGACATCTCTAGAAGAATATTTAAATATCTTTTTTGTTTCTATTTTTTGTGTGTATGTGCTTTTATTTCTGCTCTCCTTTTTTCTTTCTCTCTCTCTCGTTTATACCTCTTTTCGACTTACTCATGTCACTCAATAAGGAACATTGTCGCGAATATATGCCTGTTTGCGATACTCGTGATGCTGACACTTGCCCCACCATGATCTCTTCGTACAAATCTTTTGGGGCTTAAGAACGAAACATTTCGTTTGGAGTACGTCGAAAAATATCTTACCGATAAAATTCGCTGACGACGTGTCCGCCATTTTTAAACACGTGCGGAATCTGAAATCGAAAAGAATTTATATCTATAATATAATACAAACAACGAAATACAACCAGATATATTTTGCCTTATATATACGAGTTAACAAACAAACGAACGAACAAACATACAAATATTTTTTGTTTCGAAGACTCTTAGAACGGAACGAATGCGTTTAGAAGAGAAAAGAAAAAATAAGAGAAAAAAACTATAATCACAAAAAAAATAAAATTACCGTTCGTCGCAAGCGCAGTGCATCATAGTGGTGATACCCCAATTAAAAAGGCCGTAACGTGTCTCAAATGCTGGTATGAAGAATGGACAAGCGGTGTCGTGCCTTCGGCAACAGGCATCGGCAACACCAAATCCACCTAAATTAGTATATTTTGTAGCACGATGACCACGTCCGCACCATTGGGTTCCTGGTATCAAAAGTAATTCTCTACGTCTTCGACTCCTACTGCGTCTTTCTCTTCTTTCACCAAGTATGGTGTCGTTGACGTTCTTTCTGTATTCCCTGTATATTTCGAAAAATGTAATATATATTTTGCAATCCTCGTATACAAAGATAAGATCGAATTTAAGATTTATTATTAACGATCAAGATCGTTTTATCTTTAACTACGTTGACCGACTGATTATGACCGACTTTTAAATCTGATCTAAACGAGGATGTACAAAACAAAACGAGTTAAACGAAATTTTTTATTTTTTTTTTTTTTTTCGAATATGTTAACTTACTCTCAATATTTTCACGTTTATCTATTTATTTATTTACTTACTTATTATTCTTTTTATAGAAACTTGCTTTTCTTTTTTTTTTTTTTTTTACAGTGGTAACATATTCCATATAAAAAAGGAAACTAGCTTCTATCTGAAATATTTTTCTATTCACTTTCAATTTTCTAATATATCTATCTACACACAGACACACATACGTATTTTTAATAAGTATACAAAATATTAATAGAAGAATTAATAAAATGAATAAAGAAAGAGAAACAAAGAAGAATTAATATATAAAATTAATATACATTTATTAACATGAGATAAATTAATTTTATTAAGATATATTTACGATAGATAACAGACGTCATGTTCATACTATAGATACAATTTATATTACCTTCGTCGATGCTGAGCTATGACTTGATTTCGCGTTCTCGTTCTCAAACGGTTGCACCGATGACGTAGCTCGGAGGTCGATGATAACCAAGAAAAGTCTCGGGACACGGTCGACGTACTACTCTCGACATCGTTGTACTCGAACACCTCGTCGATGACCGCCTCTGCTTCGTCATCGTAGTCATCGGAGTGTATATTCGACAGGCAGGACCTCTCGTCCCCTCTTTCTAGTTCCTCGTCGATGCAGTCGGTCAAACTGCCACCCTCGTATATCAGTTGCAACTTTCTCCCGGTGTTCTGCTCCCAGACCTGTCTTAACGTCACGTCGATGTCTCTATTCACACGAGACGAGACCGAGAGAAAGAGACATACATTTACGGGCAAAGAGAAAAAGGGAAAGAGTGAAAAAAAAAAAAAAAGAAAAAGAAAAAATACAAATTGTCGTGTGAGATAGAAAGAAAAAGCGGATAGAAAGTAAAAAGAAAAAACAGAAAAAGCTCGTGCTTCGAGAGAAAAATTTGTTTTAAAATTCGATTGATAAATGATGTCGTTTAAAAATTCGAATAAGAAAATATCTGTATATACGCGTACGCACGTCTATGATCGAATTAATTACAAGTGGAAAAATAGAAGAAAAGTAGGAAGATAGATTGAAAGATAGATAGAAAGATGGATGGTGTGAGAATGGGACAGAAATAGAGAAATAGAAAGAGAGGTAGGGAGAGAGGTAGAGAGATAGAGAGAGAGAGAGAGAGAGAAAGTTGACGAACCGCGCAAGGTGTATGCATTCTCGTTAGAGCACAAAAGAGCTTTTCCTGGTTTAAGTGCAAAGTGACGCTTCGCGGTGGCGAAATTCTCTGGTATCCTCGTGAGAGCATCAGCAGATGAGGAGAGTAGCAACTAGGAGAATTCAAGGCAAGCCCGACTTGCTCGGGACATTTGGCACACTCCGTACTTCCTTGCCCCAGTCCTAATCCTTGCTTACTTAACTTGCCGCTTTTCGGCTTAAAGCCTTGCTTTGGGCTTAGTGGTCAACGATGGTTACGAAGGAACACTGACGAATTTCTTTGCCGCGTTAAAAGTATTTAAAAAAATATATATATACATATATATTTGGAAACAACAATCTATATATACGATATTTCTAACTTGTTTGTTCAAAAAACTCTTATCTCGTATCATTGTTAGTTATTTCTATATTTCTATGAATTCATATTTTGTGCGAACGTTTTCGATATCGCGAGTAAAAAGAATAGAGAAGAAGAAAGAGAGGGAGGGAGAGAACAGGTGCGATTTCATGGGGTTTTCCGACATGGACTCGACGTGTCTTTGCTAAGTGAAATAGTGATGATTCTAGCTGTGAAATGGACGTAAAGTGTTCTTCGGAAGGAAGGTGTGTATAGATAGAAGAAAAGAAAAAAATTCACAAAAAGGGAAAGAAGAAAAAAGAAAAGGGACAAAGTTATCCGTAGGACTAAAAATGCATTAAACGTTAGATATAGATACATATGTATAGGAACAAAGGACCCACGCGTATTGGCAATTGTGAAAGGCGTTCATTGTTTTCATGCCTGTTAACGGACTTTCCCGCTTTAGTATCCTCTTCGAGTTCTCCCATGAAGGGTAAGGGAATGGGATAGAACGTACGTGTGAGAGAAAGAGAGAGAGAGAGAGAGAGAGAGAGAGAGATTTGCTCCTGCCCGAGAAAATGTTATTCTAACAAAGAGGATCACCGTTGTTAGTTCTCCTCAATGGAGAAAAAACATCGTTGTACCGAGGCCAAATGAAAAAGGAATTTATATAGGATCACGAGTCTCTCTGGATACTCTCTTACCACTTGACTTCTTGCTCGAATAAGAGTAACAGAAAAAAAAAAGAAAAAATAATAATAAAAAAAGAGGATGAACATCTTTCGAGCAAGTAATCGAATATTATCACAAGTATATCGAATGTATGTATGTATATATATATATATATATATATACCGTTGCATCTATTTTTTTCTGAAGATTCTCAGAACGTCCCTAGGCTCTTAACATCACACTGTATGTGTATGTATATGTGTGTGAGTGTTTGTGCGCGCGTTCATGTGCGCGTGTATGCGTGTACGTGTAGAAAAACATTATCGAAAAAAGATATAATCGATGGTTGCATGTACCCCCAATTGACGATGGTCTCCTTAGCGCAAATTCCAGGCCAACGGATCGCTCTCTCGACTTTTCCGTCCGACTGAATCCTTGTAACTACAAAGGCTCGATCAGAGAAAACCTCAGCAAAGCCGGCCGTGCCGTTTGACGTGGCCAAGATGTCGCTTCCTTGCCGAAAAGCTCCGACAAGCGGTAGCAGCAGGATCAAGCCCAATGCCAGCAGCATCGGTCACCGGTTCGGCTTATGTCGCTTTCTGTCACTAAAACAAAACGATTATATATCTACCTATGTATGTATGAATATATTATATATATGTATGTATGTATGTATGTATGTATGTATGTATCTGTTAAACAATATTATAAAATCCGCGTAAATTTGTATTTTGTCGATTAAATGTTCGCGCGAGCGATCGCTTTGTTTCTTTTATATTTTTTCTTCATTTACATAATTTTTTTTCTCTCGAACTCCTTCACGGTTCTCTTGTAACGTTTTAAACGAGAATTCGAGATCGTATATCTCGAATCGATTAACGCACGAATATCAACGCGCGTAGATCGTCGTGTTTTTCTACGTTTTCTCGAGAGGAGGAGGAGAGTTCTTTTTCTTTTAGGATTTCGTTTTTTTTTTTTTTTTTTTTTTTTTTTCTTAATTTTGAATTAAGAAATAATGATTAACTCGTTCTCTTATATCGATCGAAATTTATCGTTGATTCTGTCGTAGAAAAGAGAAATAAAAAAAAAAAAAAGAAGAAAATAGAAGAGATTTTTTTTTCGTCGCGTGTATGTACTTTCCAAATAATTGTTTGGCTTACTGCCATCCGACGCTTAATCGTTTTCTTTTCATCACGAAGATAAAAGAGAGACTGTTCTCTATCTCTCTCTCTCTCTCTCTCTCTCTCTATTTCTGTCTCTGTCTTTGGCTCTTACGTAATTATCACGTATATGATATCCGAAGAAAGCAGTAACGACAAGCAATCGACTATTTTGTCGTAAACTATACTGAACGAAATTTATTTTTTTCCTTCGATTTTCTCTCTCTCTCTCTCTCTCTCTCTCTTTCTTTTTTACCACCGCGATGAAGTGTAAAATATATACCATGTAAAATGTATATCATGAAATATATATATATATATATATAATATAGTAGATTAACACATATATATTTCATTTCTTCTTCAAATATTCCTCGCGAAAACATTATCACGAGTATCCCATTATCGGGACTGTGTATAAATTATTTAACGACTCGAAACAAAGTGAGATTAAAAAGAACTTAGACTTAGAATTTAGAATTAGATATTTTTTTTATTTACATATATATATATATATATGTATATATGTATGTATGTATAAAAAACTCTGACATAACGCGATTTGAAATGTATCTCTAGACGATATTTATTTGATCTGTCGATCGAAACGATTTTTTTTTCTTCTTTTTTCTTTCTTTCTTTTTTTTCTTTTTCTTTACTTTGATACGAGATTATAAGTTATTTATATCTTCTCTTTTATTTTTTATTTCGAAAATTTCAAGCCTCGGATGAAACGTAAATGAAAAAAATTTGTACGTGGAACGATCAGTTTACAATTAATGACGTTCATTATTAGATCCAATCTCTAGATTAAGTTCGTTATTATTTTAATAGATTATCATTCAAAAAGAGTTAATGACATTACGTGTATATCGTACGGAAATCACATCGTAATGAGTGTGTGTATATATTTGTGTGTATGTATGTATGCATGTATGTAGGTATGTATACATATCCGATGAATCAAAATGTAAATATTAATCCTCGTTTCTTCGACATCGATTACGAGTATAATCGATTTAATAAAACGTTATTGAAATACGAACGTTTTGAGTGATTTCTTTAAAAGTCAATTGGAAAATGATTTACAAGATTGACACCGCACTTCTAATACCGAAAAAGAAAAATAAAAAAAAAAAAGGGAAAAGGAAAGGAAAGTCTAAAATCAACGATTGTTGTTGAGAATATCAAACTGCATTCACCATACGTAATATAATAATAAAGCACAGCAACAGCTCAATCAAATATTATGAAAAAACGAAAGAGGTGAATTATTAAAAAAAAAAAAAGAAGAAAAAAGGGAAAGAAAAAGAAAAAGAAAAAAAGAAAAGTACACAGTACCACGTCACATTCACCAATCTACTTGACTTTTGCGTCAACTTTTTCAATCTTATCGGAGCTTGAAAATGAAGACGATTTTATGTTTCTTGTTCATTCATTCATTGTTTCTTTTTTTTTTTTTTCGTTTCTCTAATTTCTTTTTATTCTTTATTTTTTTACCTTAAAATAATATTTTCGCCACGTTGATATATGTATATAATATATACATATATATATATTTATATGTATACGTATATATATATATATGAAGAATATAATATAATATATGAAGTAGCACTTATGAAAAAAAGAAAGATCCGAGGAAAGCGAAGAAGAAGATTTATGTAAGAGGAAAAAAAGATAGAGGATAGATGGAAGAAGAGAGAAAGATAAAGAGAGAATAAGAGATAAACTAAGAAAAGGAAGAAGAGGAGGGATGGGATGGGTTATTATAGTAGTCACGTGGATGTGTGTGTAAGCACACTCGCGTAAATTTCTCTCGAAGTGCAGATTCGCAAATCGTACGTTACCGCGTTGGCCTAAGCGACACCTTGTGGGGCCAATCGGCCGTAGTAACTGGCGCGCTATGCTCGTGGCTCTCCCTTAAATACCACCGACGCTTGTCTCTCTCTCTCTCTCTCTCTCTCTCTCTCTCTCTCTCTCTCTCTCTCTCTCTCTCTCTCTTTCTCTGTCTCTGTCCTTGTCTCTCTTTCTGTCTGTCTCTATCTCTCTTTCTCTCTTTCTCTCACTTGCTCTCTCTTTCTCTCTCTATCTCTCCCTGGTGGTTGTCCAGTTCACCTACACACCACCAAACCCATCCGTTTCTATCCCTTAGGTTTCCTTCTCCTTCTCACCAAACCCCTCATGCGTTCGCGTTCTCTTCTCCAACCTCCATACTCCCCACCACTGTTCGGACATCAACCAAAGTCCTCTCTCTCTCTCTCTCTCTCTCTCTCTCTCTCTCTTTCTCTCTCTCTATTTCTATCTATCTACCCTTCCTCTTCTCTCTTTCTCTCTCTCTCTCTCCCTCTCTCGCTCACTCTCAACCCAGCATCTACCAGCAACGACTCGCGTCTGCCAAATCCAATCCTACCGATTCACCCCCGAAATCTAATCCCTTCATTCCCATTCTCTCTCTCTCTCTCTCTCTCTCTCTCTCTCTCTTTTTCTCTCTTTTTCTCTCTCAATCACATCGCCGCTCGTTCATTCCGCTAACTATCTTTCAACTGACTTTTCTTCCCGTTTTATACTCCTCTTTCTTTTCTTCTTCTTGCTCTATTTCTTCCTTTCTTCTTCTTTTTCTTCTTCTTTTTTCCTTCCTTGCGCTACTTTTTTCTTTCCTTCTTTCTTTCTTTATCATTCCCTTCGATCATTCGTCTTTTCCCTTTATCTCACACGACTTTGTCCCTTTCTTATTTCCATTTTATTCCTCTGCGATTTAACAAAGTACCTTTTTCTTCTCTTTTTTTTTTTTCTTTTTTCCTTCTCTCTTTCTCTCTTTCTCCTTCTCACTTTCTTCATTGCGCTAGATCTAGAAAATTGCGATACGCCGCCATCTTAAATCCAAAGTGATTTCAAAAAATATATGTATGTAATATCGATATTTAAAAGTATATATATATATATATATATATACATATATAGATATGATACATGGTACATACATACATACGTCAGAACCGCTCGCTCGGAGATAATAAATTACGAAAGCTCTCGTTAGAGCTGCTGCTGCTGCTGCTGCTACTCCTTCCTGAGATTCAAAAGCGTCGCGTCGGTAGCGCCCGACGATTGGCCGAGAGACTCGAAAGATCGCGTGTGACGATTGGCGCCCTTCCAAAGGTCGTTTTTCGCGTGGCGCATCAGAGAATATAATATACTTGCTATTCGTCGCAACGATGAAAATATGATATACATAAATGTGTGAGTATGTATATATGTGTTACTTGCGTGTATAAGTCCAACTCTATCGTTAGAAATTTAATCGTTTTCTAAGTATACCTACTTCATCACGATCTAATATCGACCCTTTATAAACTCGTTAAAAGAGATCTTTTACAGTAAGAAAGAAAAAGAAAAAGAAGAAGAGAGAAAGAGACAAAAAAAGCAAGAAAATCTTTTTCAAGAAGAGTGAATTATTAAACAAAAAGATTACTTTTATTACTCGAGCAAATAAAAGTAGATATCGGTAAAGGTTGATTAGCCGTTCGACATTAGAATGAAATTCGTTTTATATCAGGAATCAGGACGGTACAAAAAGAAGAATTAAAAAGGAAAAAGAGAAATGAAAAAGAAGAAGAAAGGAGAAAGGAAAAGAAAAGAGTAAGAGTAAGAATAAGAATAAGAATAAGAATAAGAATAAAAATAAGAAAAAGAAGAGGAAGAAGAAGAAGAAGAAGAAGAAGAAGAAAAGAAAGAAGAAAAAGAAAAAGAAGGTTACGGATCGGTCGAAGATTTACGAGCGTTCTTTAGGACTGGTTTTCTTCCCTTGAACGAAATCGGCACGGTCGGAATTAATTGGCGGGGCCGAAGAAGAAGTGCCGGTGAAAAGCCAGCCGGGCCGGGTAGTTTCCATCCATTGTACGCCCTACGGTTATGACTCGTTGGCGAAGGACAGTGGTGGAAAAGAGGGTGGAATGGGAAAGGGTGGAAGTGGGTGGACCTGCAGCATCGAGGTGAGAGAGAGAAAAAGCGAGCGAGAGAGAGAGAGAGAAAGAGAGAGAGAGAGAGAGAGAGAGTCCGTAAGTGAGTAGGTAGTTCTTGGGGTACTCAATTGTTCGACCCTCGAGGGGTTCTCGCGGACGAGTCACCGTTTCTATATTATGCAAGTTCTCACTCTCCCTCTCTCTTCCTCTCTTTCTCTCTGTCTCTCTTTCTTTCTCGTCTCGTCCTTCTACCTTATATCGCAAAGAAGTTAACTCTAAGGATGACAAGTATCCCGTATTTCCACGTCTGAATTTAGAAAAAGAAAAGAAAAGGAAAATAGAATAGATTCGTAAAAAAAAGAAAGATTTCCGAAGGATCTTATCGTATCCTATCGATTGGATGATGCAATTGGTCGGTTCATTATATAAAAACAGAAACAAAAATCGAGAAACAAATTCTGAGTTTGAGGTGTCGAGGGATTTGCGTACGATAGAATGTGTGTTCATATCTCGTTCCAATTAATCGCACGGATTTCAACATGATTATCTGTTTAAACAAAGAATTTCATTTTATTCGAGAGCATCCTAGGAGAATGCGGATATCGATCGTTTCAAGCTCTCTCTCTTTCTCTCTCTCTCTCTCTCTCTCTCTCTCTCTCTCTCTCTCTCTCTCTATTTCTTTTTCTCTCTTTTTCTATCTATCCATCTCCACCTTTTTTTCTCAAATGACGACGGATCCTTCTAACGGTATAGATCCTTGAACGGAATGAAAACACGTCGTAGGATTTACTACTACACCCGATCATGGGAGTCCTCATCGCATTCTTCTTCAGCTAGTCGGTATCTGCCTGTTTCGGCGATAAGCAGCAGTCCTTTCTTCTATTCCTTTCGAGGGCCAATTAATTTTTATGGCCCACCTTTTCTTTTTTCGAATCGTGTATTCGAAACACTCTGAAACAGACTATACTCACGCATTCTTTCACAAAACTCCATAATCCGTGATTCGAAAAAAATTGTACATACAGATACATATTTTTTCTCGAGTTTGATATCAATTATTTGTATTTAATTTATATTTTTTATGATCTTTTGTTTCTTTTTTTTTTTTTTTTGAATTTGATATCGATTATTTATATTTAATTTATATTTTTTATGACTTTCTAATTTTTCTTTCTTTCGTTTTTTTTCTTCTTTTTTTTTTTTCTTATATTCGTTAATAGAATACAATTTTTTTTTGTATTAAAATCGTATTAGACTCACGATTTATATTATAACGCATCGTAATTTAATATACGAGAACGTCAAAAGATTTCTTGACAAAGCTGCTGACTTCTGTTCTTTCTATTTACGTAAGTCAATTCGACGTAGGTATGCGTTTTACAAATGCTGACAAGTAAGTAAGTAAGTACGTATCTTGAATACAAATACGTTTCAGAATAGCCGTGACACTTGTTGCTATGAATCAATGTACCGATATAAATAGTTCGACATAAATTATAATAATGCTTCGCACGTTATACCATAATCAGTCAACGATCTCTATTAAACGACGATTATACGACGTAACATGTGACAAGTACAGTTCTATTTTACGATCTTTCATAGCATTAGATGATGCTATGTAAGCAAAATGTAAACACAGATTACGAAGAAGTTTCTTTGAACTTTTTTAAAGATTCATTGAACCTTTATCTAAGAAAACATAATAAATAAAATTAGAGTAACTTCGAGGAGTAATAATATATATCTATATATATAAAATTTCTAATCTTCTAATTAACAATAAAACTTAATTATAACGCTTAAAAAAATATTTAACATAATTTCTATGCATCATTCGTATAGAAAAAAAAATTGTCCAAATACATATCTTGGATTATTGTCGCACTTTGACATATACAATTGAGATATGTAAAAAAAAAAAAAAAAAAAAAACTTATTTATATCGAGAAAACAATAAGTTTAGAGAGGGAGAGAGGATGAAAGAAAAATAATCATAAATTTTTCTCTGTAATGATCTAATAAAAAATATAATATTCTGGAATAAAAAAGGAAGAGATATTATTTTCGCTTTATATAGCAGAGCCTACTTCGTTATTAATTAATAATTATAAATATTAATTATGAATTCGAAAAGAGAAAAAAGAAAACAAAATTATTTTTTCATTAGTAAATTGCAAAACCTCGTTAGAATCTATCGATCCTTGTCACTTGTTAGAATCCACAAGTCTTGCAGTCGGCACCTAGTACGAAATTCAACACCGTCCCTCTTCTACCCCTTTCCCTCTCAATCTTCAACCCATTTCCGAGCACCTTCACCACGATACTACTAGTCACCACTACTATTATACGCTATAACTAGGAACAGAGCTCTCTTAGTAATAAGTGTGGCGGGAATTACGTAATTATTGCGTTGCACCCGACAATTGTCGCGGAAAACGGTGAATACTTGAATGGGCCGTGAGTACAACGGGAAAAAGGGGGTGAAAGGAACGAGAAATGGGGGTTATCACGGTGATTTGCAGTCGAGATACTTGCGTCGAGTCGTATGTCGCTTACACTACTATTCTCGTTGAGTTACAACCTCAGACTCGATTGTCAGACATCGTTTCTGTCGTTGAGCAGTAATTACGAGACATATATATATATATATATATATATATTATGAGTTAAACAATTAATAAAATCAGTATTCATAATCGACAAACAAAATCGAACAATATAATAAATTTCATCGTTTGGATACGTCTTTTCAAATAATTTTCTATAAATAAATTTTATATTAAGTAGCCACTATTTGTTTGTCATCATTCATAATAATTTCGTATTAATCATTAGACGAAAGTAATTCGCTTTCGAAGCTATTGTAAATTTTCATTTTTTGTATCTTTTTTCCTAATTTTAATACTCAATACTTTTCGAATTTTCAGGAGTCATCGAAGATAAAAAGAAGAAGAAGAAGAAGAAGAAGAATACACGGAAAGCTATGGTATTCGTATGAAACTTCGTCATGGGAAATTTGTTCGATCGGTTACGCCGAGAATGACGAAAACGACACCGACGTTCAAAGATTTGTCCTGGTATCGTTGAAAAATTCTTCGCGCGTAGAAATATATGATCCAAGAAAGGGACCGATGGGACGAAAGAAGGACGAAGAAGACGAACTGGCAATCTCGTCGATTTCACGAAGAATACCTATCTATCTATATGGCGTTATATACCTGACACTGCTATATACTTTTAAACCATATATATATATATATATGGAATCTCCTACGAAGAAATAGAAAAGAATATGTATCTATTCTACATGATCGAGAAACAAAGGACAGAAAGATCAAAAAGAATTTATTCGAGATGAATGATGGACGACTTATGGGTTCTCCTTCGTTCGAAGAAAACAATTTGGATCAATTTGGAGTGAATATCAAATAAAGGTTTGTATATAGATGATTGATTTTATAAATATGTTTTTTATAACGCGATTGTGTGATGATTTGCTTTTCTTAGCTTTTTACTTTTTTCCGTCTTTTAACGATCTCTCATAAACTTTGGATTTTTAGGAGAGAAAGAAACGATGTATGCATAATCGAACGTTCCGTTTGGATTCAAAAAAAGAAAAAAGAAAGAAAGAAAAAAGGGAAGGACGATCGAACTCTCATAGACAAGCCTGTTAATAGGAATATTAAAAAAAAATGAGTATCTTCGAAATTTCTTGTTACCCGAGAAACGAGGCTTTAGAAAGAAATAGAGATATTATGGTACACGTAAGTACTGTGCGCGTTGGCTTGATCCTAGCTGCGGTACAATTCCGCACTAATTGATTTTACGACGTGCGTTATATTGACCGTGAAGATCGTCTCCGTCGTACTAGTAGTTGGTGGTGGTGGTGGTGGTGGTAGTAGTAGTAGTAGTAGTAGTAGTAGTAGTATTAGTAGTAGTAATAGTAGTAATAGTAATAGTAGTAGTAGTAGTAGTAGTCGTATGGAGGTCGTGAAGCGTAGTATCTACCCAGTGATGGTAGCAAAAGCCAACGATTGCAGCAGGGTGCAGATGACATCCTGAGGCGAGCCATGCATGACGCCCTTTTTGGGGACCGACAAATGTTATTGCGAAAAAAGATTTCGGAACATGATAATAATACTAATAATACTAATAATATTATAAAGAATCGAACGAGAGTATAATAATATCTCGATAACGATTACATTAATTATTTCGTAGTTAGATCGAAAGGGGTCAAGAGGTCAATAAGTCGATAGACATTGATATAAATAATAATATAATTTTTCTATTGTTTTCCCTTTGCCTGATTCTTCTAAACAAGTAATCTTTCTTTCGTTTACTTATTTATTGTTTCTTCTTTTATTTTTTGTTTCTCTTTGTCTTCTTATTTCTATTCTTTTTTTTTTTTTTTTTTTTTTAGAAAAGAAAAGATGAAAGAAGAGCAGCAAATCTCCAGATACCAGAGACAACAAATCCAAGATCGACGTTAGCTTCGACCTTCTAGGTATCTCTGGAATAGCAGAGAACTACTTGGCCTCCGAATTGGATCACAACGATCTCTCTTTTGGAAGGAACCAAGATAGCAATGAAGGAGAGTTCTCTCTGTCTCTCTCTCTCTCTCTTTCTCTCTCACTCACTCACTCACTCACTAACTCGAGCTTGCAGACAATGAGACAATGGAGCGACGGTTGCAAGGAGCGATAGCGCCGGATTAATTCCCAATCGATTCCAAGAGAACTCCTTTCGACTCTATCCTTGGGGTTACCATATCATTCTCGATGGATGATTCGAAAGAAAAGTGACAAACTTTTCTTTTTCTTTTGCTTCTGCTTTTTTTTTTTTTTTATCGACTTCGAACTCGTCTCCTCCTCGTTGTACACGCGGTACGTAATACACATCTTTTTTTATTATGAAATTGATCGATCCTTTTTTTATGTCTGATCGTGTACGAAGGAAAAGGAAAACAAGGAAGAAGAAATAGAAACAAGGAAAAAATTCGATTCGATTAGAATCGGTAGATAGACAAATCGTACGAGAAAGAGAGAGAGGGACAAAGTTGAGTAACAAAGATCGAATTATTGTTATCATAACCATCTGGGGGCCTCTCTTTCGCAAGCTTAAAAGCCTGCGACTGTCCGTTAGATCAAAGGAGGCAACGACGTGTTCCAGAGTGCGGAATGTACTGTGTAGATTCCCCAAGCGAATAGATTCCGAAATGAGCACGTTAAAGTACCCAAGGGACGTTCAGGAGTTATGGATCTCATGAAGGATGCGGTCGATGACGTTCTTATTCGTCACCAACCGTATCAATTTTTGGGGAAAGAGCGCGGGTGAATTTTCATGACCAGGTGGGGGCTACAGTCGGAAGTGGAAGGAAGGATACACGACAAAAAGTGATCGATCGATTGATCGATCGATCGAAACGATTTTTCGATCATTCGAAACATTTTTCGAACAGCATTCAACGACGCATTACGATTCTACCTTAACGAATATAATTGACTGATTGAAAAAAAGAAAAAAGTAACGAATCGTGGTATACGATGAAAAAGAAAGAAAAGAAAAAATGAAAGAAGAAATGAAGTAAATTTAAATGGTATTTATTCGACGATCGGTCAAGTAACATAATCAATGATATATATCTATTTACGTTTGATATCGATCGGAATAATTTGTCGAGAAAGTTAATGAGCTTCGATATTCTCTTAGGAAAATCTTAAAAGCAAATGGACTTAAATATATATATATATATATATATATATATATATATATATATACATATATGTATATGTGTATATATATTATATACATGTATAACGTACACGAACGATTCTCGACGATGGTAAAAAGAATCTCGTTAGCCTTTCGTAGAATATCGATGATCCTCATTAAGTAATAATCTTTTAATTAATGTTTGGAAAGAAGAAGAAGAAGAAGAAGAAGAAGAACAAAAAAAGGATGTTGATTATATAGGCGCCGTGCCCGTATGCTGTTTAGACGGACGTGATTACCTTGTTTTACCGGTTACGAAGACAAGTCAATGTGTTGTGGTCTAGCCTGAGGACAGACGACGATACCAGCGCTAATCACGCTTGTGAATTGCATCTATAAATAAAATATCCATATCTATCGGTGTGGGGAAGGAACGCTTAAAAAAAAAAAAGAAAGAAAGAAAGAAAAGAGAAGAAAGAAAAATAAAAAAATGATTACGATCCTCGGCGAGCGAGCGTTCGTAATTTTTAATTTCAAAGAAAACAAAACAAAAACTGGAGGAAGGAGGAAGAGAAGAAAAAATATGACAATGGGAGAAAACGATCTCGAAAAAAGAAGAGAAGAAAAAATTTTTCGTTCGCGTTCGTTCGTTCGTTCGTTCGTTCGTTCGTTCGTTCGTTCGTTCGAACGACGACGACGGAGCTGTACTTAAATTCGATGACGTTCGCGCGTTACTTAGCGAATTTCAATCGCGCGTGAAAAAAAAAGAAGGAGAAAAAAGAAAAAAAAAGAGAGAGAGAGAGAGAGAGAGAAGAAAACGAAGAAAACGAAGAAACTCCGACGAAATAAAACCCTTCGTTTTCGACGACGACTTCGACGTTCGAGTCTGGTTACCGATCGGCTACTACTACCACCACCATCGTCATCACCACACCAGTACCAGCAGTACCAGTACCAGTACCAGTACCAGCACCATCACCATCACCATCACCATCACCATCAACACTACCACATCGCACCGCAGCACAGTGGTAGATAGGTAGGGTGAGACTCACGGTATTCTCTTTTTTCGAGGAGGAAGAGTAGAAGGACGAGGCATAGAAGTAGAGGAGGGTAGAGACCCGAATCCTGAGGCAGTGGACCGTGAATGCGATACCACGTTTGCCGTGCATCGGTGTTGGGGAAGTGCCGTCAAACAAGCGTTCGTCGACCATCTCTCTAGGGGGTGTACCCATGCACCCCCCAAATCCCCATTCCGATTCCCATCCTCAACTTTCGCCCCTGGATCTCTCTATGTCTCAGTCCTAGTCGACAGGTTAACGTTGCTTTAGACGATTAGTTTCTATCAATTAGATATATTCGTCGCATATTCCTAAACGATAATATCGAATGACGTTCAGAATTTTGTCGTGGCATACTATGAAATACTACAGTATCGGTAATTCGATCTTCATCGAAAGGAAGAACGAAAGAACGATAATAGTCGAGCAGCCGAAACAAATCTTTACGAATATCTCTGCTTATGGCCTACCTTCGTCACTCTCTTCCTTCCCACCCTCTCTCTTTCTCTCTCTCTCTCTCTCTCTCCCCTTCCCCTATCCATTTCGTTCGTTCATTTGCATCGCAAAGACACGATCGTTGATGCTCGTCGCATTTTAAAAAGACGTGACTGCGTTCTTGAGGAATGTTTACGTACGTATGCATGTTACGTATGGTAGATATATATACGTATTATATATATATATATATATATATATATATATATATAATATGTCGTCCCGTATCGGTATCTCGAATTAATCGTAAGTTCGATCGCTTCGAGAACGGCTATCGAGGAACGATAAAGTACATCAAGCCGATCGATAATATTCCTGCAATCGGATTATTAAAAGTTAAATAAGAAACAACGCAGACGGTAAAATACGTATGTTTTCTTGTTTTTGACGGAGGTAGGAGGGCCGGGTTAGGTGTTGAAATTGATTACGAAGGAGTGAAGAGGGGAATGAGGAATGAAGTATCTTTGAAGTATCTTTTCACTAAACACAGATGATTTACATCGTTTGAATCCGAATAAATCCCGATGAGAGAAGATATTTGTTAAAGAAAATGAATGAAAGTCGTCGGGGGAACTTTTTGCTAAATCGTGCGAGCTTGGCCCCATTAACGGTTCGAAACTTGCTTATCGGTCGCTGAGTCTGCGTTATTGCGTCGACTATGACCAAACGAAAGAACGAACGATAGATAGAAAATTGTTTCTGTAGTAGAAGCCACCTATAAGTTCCCTCTCCTCTTCTCTCCCTAGCCGACCACCCACTCGCCCAGGCGTCCTCTTCAACCCTCCTCCCCCCTTCTCCAGCCCCAATACCTACGTTAGTCTCATAACTCGCCCGATACCGCCTATATAGCCAGGGCTATAAATGATGAAAACTGTCGTTGTTCCCGCGCGATATCTTTCTCGATCAATGGATATATAATATATCAAGTCCTCGTCCATCGATCTTAAAACTGTCCTCGCTTGGTCAAACGCGAATCCACGAAATATTCGTGAAACGACGATTATTCGTTTTCTTATTTTCTTTTCTCCTGTTCTTTTCAGTTCTTTTTTTTTCCCCTTTGTTTTACCGATTCAACCCACCCAAGCTATGTACCCACGTATAGTTGCATGTATGCATGTATGTATTTATGTATTTATATAGATATGGATATATATATATGTATGTGTGTGTGTGTGTGTGTGTATGTAGGTATAAGGACAAAAGGGAAATCGATGGTACGATCTATCGATTGGTGTGACATCGAAGACAATTAACACGTTGATTGCCATGGAGGTCATCCCAATTGATTGCACTTTCTTCTACAAAGAGGTCCGATTTTCAAACGTATATTTAAGATTTATTTTGCTGACATTTTTATCGAGATCTTTGTATCATTAATTGCGAGGGAGGAAAGGGATAAAAAGAAAAGAGAGAATGAAAAAAAGAAAGGAACGAAAAAGGAAAATAAAAAAGAAGGGAAAGAGGGGAAAAGAAAAAAAAAGGAAAAAGAAAGAAAGAAAGAAAAAAAGAAAAAGGAGGTGGTAAGGCGTGGGACGTTCCTCGTTGTGGTTTACTTATTCTTTCATCCTGTTTCGATTTTAATTTAGCATATAATTTATCGTCCGACATTCAACGTATCGGTATGTTAACGTTATATAAGGTAAGTTCATATCCTTTTTTTTCCTTTTCTTTTTTGCTTTTAATTTCTCGGAAAAAAAGGAAAAATTGATAGGAAATCCGCAATGACCGTCTCCTTTCCGTTTTATTTTCGTCGTGAATTATAAGCCCAATTGATCATTATTACGTCCCGCATGCGATTCCGTCTCTTCAATCTTTTTTTTTTTTTTTCCTTTTTTTTTCTTCTTTTTAAAAAATGGAAGCCCGCAGCGATTTTTATCAGATTTTTTATACGATTTCTTATCAGATCGACGAAAGCGACTGTAATAGAAAAAAGAAAAAAAAATTTTTTTTAACTGTCTCTTTTTTTCCATTTTCTTTTCAGTCTTCTTTTTTTTTTTTTTTTTTTTTTGATTATTTTTATTATTTATTCTTTTATTCTTTACTTCTTTTTTTTTTTTTCTTTATTTTGGAAGAAATCGTCCGCACGAAAGTATTTCGATTGTCAAGAAATGTTAATATTGCGATAAGATTATTAAGCTGACGAAATGTTTTTAGTAAATTCAATCGTTTGGGGAAATAATTGATTCGCTTATGCCAACGATTGGTTCGACGATGAGATAAGAACTATTCCACGATGATGGATATTTATCGGAAGATGTTTAGTTTTAATCGAAAGCGAGATTCGAGATATGTTACACCGACAGAGATAACATCGTTTTCTTTCTCCGTTGAAGAGAGTCATTGGTAAGCTGTAATAGGTAAGTAAGAGCCATTGAGAAAAAGAAAAGTAAAGAGATAAATGAAGGAGTTGGGCAAAAGGAAAAAGAAAAAGGAAAAAAGAGTAAGCGGGTAGAGGTATAAACGAAAAGAAGATAAAAAAAGAAAAGAGAAAGATATAAATCCCGTATGGTAGGATAGCTCGAATAATTTGAATATGGCGGAAAAAGATGTGTCCGCGCGGCGAACAGTGCTGCCAGCACGGAAGTATACGGTGACGCTATGCTCAGCTTCGCTCCCTCCAAAACCCGCGCGTACATTGGCAACATTGTTTTTTGGTAGTTTACAAATAAAATGGCCGATATATGAGGCTATTTTGTATGGACAATAAAATATGGAATTTTGTAAAATTAATGACGGTCGGTCGCGTACATGTGCGAGTTAACGTGGAAAAGCCGCGTCGTAAAGTACGGTAAAATATCGTGGAGTGTAAGTGAGCGTGTGGGAGTGCCGTTAGAGAAAGGTGGAGGTTGTCTTCGAAGACCCGTGGACGCCGCAGGCCCGAGAAGACCGATAGGAAGAATCGGTGAGGCGGTACGATCTAGAGAGTACCGTGGGGACCGCCGTATTAATTTCGGTGGCGCACGGTGGCGCGGCAAACTATAGAAAAACACGGCTCTAGAATAGGCGAACTCGGGTTCTGCGGGTGCACACGGGGCCCCCTCTGCCGCCTGCACCAAATTTTCGGGGACCCTCGCCTCCGCCACCCGGAGGCTGCGTGCGTCGGAGCCAGAGGGGACGAAGCGCGCCAACATAGAATTTCGAACCATTTACATATCGTATGCCACGCATGACCACCACGAGGTCTCGATAGACCCCTGGTGCTCCTTTATCACATACTAACTTGGGACTGTCTGCGAGTACTTTCAATGATCCTGGTATTACACTCATAAGTGATCGGTTACATCTTACTCGGACAGATATGTTACCCAAAGTACGTAATCAAGAACAAGATACTGGAGTGTGACCGGTACGTTAACTTAGACCCAATCAAAATATTTCCATCCGATCAATTTGTCGTAGTGGAGAGCATTGGTACGGAGGATGCGTTGACAGAGACAGAGGGGCCTACCGATATAGCCTCCAGCCAAAACAACCCCTCCATCGTTACCCTTGCAAATATGTGTACAACCCCTGGCAACGCTGGCGCAGGATTCGGGTATGCCTGGTCCTTTGGTGGGCCTGGTACCGAAACCCGAGAGAACGCACAGAGCGAGCTCGCTACCAATATTAGTTACGCCGTTAATAACAATCAGGACCAAGGTTCCAGTCAAAAGATACAGGTCGATATTAAACCGGCAAAAAACGTTAATAGTGCTCATCGCAGACCTATGTTCGCTATGAACGAAAGTTGTCAACAAACTCCAACTACCCACCACGGTCACACAGGCGGAGCTCATAATCAAACGCATGGTTCTCACGTTCGCACTAAAAAGCATCACGACGTTTTTCCATTGAATTGTGAAAAGGGAGGCTGTCAGTGTGACGCTTCGCAACCAACGCCTCCACCCTCTCTATTTTCAAATACCTTAGTTTTTACTACAGCCGACAAGCATGCCATGAGTAAGCATTTCATGACACCGCTTGGACCTTTGCAGCTTACTGCAGAAGAGTGCAATGAAATTTTAATGAAAAGGGCAGCAGCTGCATCTAATCAAGCAAATGCCAACAATGTTACTACCAGTCAAACGGACGGCACAGCTCACTTTGGACACGTATTGACTCATGTAAACACTACTCAAATCGAGACTAAAGTTAAGCAACAGCAAGATATGGGGAGCCAAGTTCGTGTACCTAAGGAAAGACCATATTCTTGTTCCGAATGTGGGAAGTCATTTTTACTAAAGCATCATTTAACGACGCATGCAAGAGTACATACAGGAGAAAGACCTCATATATGCGTTCACTGTGGCAAGAGTTTCGCTCACAAACATTGTCTTCATACCCACTTGCTGTTACACAGTGCAGAAAGACCTTATCAATGTCGAGAATGTAAAAAGTCCTTTACGTTAAAGCATCACCTTGTAACGCATACTCGGGTACACACGAGAGAGAGACCATTTGTTTGCCAGGAATGTGGAAGAGCGTTTCCTCTTAAACGCCATTTAGTCACCCATAGTAAATTTCATTCTGGAGAAAGGCCATTTGTTTGCGAAGAATGTGGAGAATCCTTCTCGCAGAAGGATCACTTGACGATGCATTCGCGCTTCCACGGCAGTTTACATCCATTTGTTTGTCATGATTGTGGGGCTACGTTTCAAAGGAAGTTTGAACTAGTAAACCATGGTCGGTTACACGGTAGAATTCCACATTCGTGTACTGTTTGTGGTAAAGAATTTTTACAGAAGAGAACGCTATTAGCACACATGCGTTTACATACAGGAGAGACACCTTTCGCTTGCACCGTTTGTGGAGAGGCATTCCCGCGTAAAGTAGATTTAGTTACGCACTCCAAGATTCACAATAACAATACGAGTACAGATGAGAAATCTCTTACATGCAGGTATGTCAGATGCATAAACGAGGACAGAAAGTGTCAGAAGTATTAAGATCTAACCTTGCGCGTGGCACTTGCGAAGGTATCCCAACGATAACGTCAAGTTTATTATTTCAGGGAGTGCGGATTAGATTTTCCGAACAGAGAAGCCCTTACCTTACATTTAAGGCTACATTCTGGTGATCGAACGTTAGTAACGGATTTGTGTGGGTTAGCAGCTGCCTTCCAACAAACTCCTGGACACTTCCTAACTCCAAATACTCCTGGAACCCACCAGGTAATGCCTATACTCGTTTAGAAAACGTATCACGAAAACTAAGTAATGAATGTTTCCAGATGAATGGACCTATCGGAACGCCCGGTGTTAGCCACATGCATGGTGCAACGCAAACGTCGCCACCAGTTGGTTCGGGTCCTAAACCAAAACCGCATATTTGTCCTGATTGTGGCCGTGGGTTTGCTCAGAAGCACGGACTGTCGCAACATCAACGACGCCACACGGACGGCAGTTGTCATATAAGGTCACACGTGTGTGACAAGTGTGGAAAGGCTTTCTTCCAGAAGAATCATTTGTTATTACATCAACGTCAGCACATGGATCCTCCGCCGAGTATACTTCGGCAACAACAGAGACAAGCGGCGCAAGCCGCTGCTCAACAAGCTCAACAACAGCAAGCGCAGCAACAGCAACAGGCGCAGCAGCAACAGCAGGTCCAGCAGCAGCAGCAAGCGCAGCAGCAGCAGCAGGCGCAACAGGCGCAGCAAGTGCAACAACAAGCGCAACAGCAACAGCAGGTTCAGCAGCAGCAGCAGCAGCAACCACAGCAGCAGCAGCAAACGTGTACGGTCGATACTAAAACAATTCAGTTGCAAGCAATACAGCAACAAGTTCAACAACAAGTCCAGCAACAGGTACAACAGCAGCAGCAGCAGCAGCAACAACAAGCGTGTTCCGTGGACACAAAAGCAATACAGTTGAATGTCACCATGTGAGACGGTTTAAAGCGAAGGGACTGGAAAGTCCCCGGAACAATAGCACTCCCAAATGCGCACCCTGCTGCCACCCTCTGCACGCACTTCTCTTGTACTAACATAACGTATTAGATATATTTATTATCTATAGAGTCGAGTACGAAGTAATCAATTTTATTACAAGAGTATATATACAAAGTATACATATTATTATATTCTAATAATGTAAGGCTTGTAACAAGAAAATAAAAATAACCATATATTAGTGTTTTACATATACTTTATATATATATATATAAATATATATATATATATATATATATCATTTACTCTAGATATAAAAATGAAACTAAACAAATTAGTTGCCTTAACGAGAAGAAGAATTTTAATGAATATATTAACTATCGTTTGCTGAATTTCTTTTTTCATTTACTTTTACTTACGTAGGACGTCACTCTTTATAAGAAAATACATATTGAATAAACAAAGATAAAAATAAGTCCGTTATGTGTTGCTGCTTTGAAATACTGCTTTGTTGTTATTCTCCATGCTAGGAAGGTTCGGAAGTGAGAAGAAGAAAATATATTGAGTGTGAGAATGCAAATGCGAACCTTGAAAAAAAATAGTAGAAAGGTTTATAGACGGGAGAGAGAGAGAGAGAGAGAGAGAGGAGGTGAAAGAAAAAAAAAAAGCGAGAAAAAAGAAGAGGGTGGCAGGCATAGTGCAATTGTTGCGTTAATTATTACGCATTAATACGAAATCGTGAGTCGCTGTCCAAAGTGACCAATTCGTTCGATTACACAATCGTGACAAAGTTTTTAATCAAGATTATCGAATTTTCAAGGGGGAAAGGAAGAGGAAGCGTCGGCAATACATATAGACACACCACCAGTGATTTCTATACGCTATAAAAAAAAAAAAAAAAAAGAAAGAAAAACGAAAAAACAAACAAACAGTTCGGAACAGGAAAAATATTTTATATATAAATGGCCAATTAACTTTTGTCTGTTTATTATGTGTTCCTTGGATTTTTTTTTTGTAGTCTCTTCCCGTACTTCATACATTCTTGACTTTGATGTTTTCAATATATATATATACATACATACATACATATATATATATATATATATACACACACATAATTTTTTTTTCCTTCTTTTTGGTAAAATACAATATACGCGACGTGCGTCTAAAGAAGTTTTCGCAAAATACCCAGCTTAGCAGGATTTTGTAATAGAATGTGATTTTAGATTGTCAAAAGAATTGTAATATGTAATAGAATTGCGCAAAAAAAAAAAAAGAAAAAAAAAAGAAAAAAAACACAAAAAAAAATATGCGAAGAAAAAGTACGAATAAAGGTAGCTTTCCTATGTAGTTTTAACATTCACGCATGCTTCTTTTCCAGAACGAACGTGCCTCATTGGGGAGAGTATCGAAAACGATACGCGTTTTCACGAATAGGATGAATCAATTATTATTAGAGTAGTAATATAGTAGTGGTAGTATAGTAGCGGTATAGCCTTTGAAAAACGTTCTTATTAAAGCGTAACGACGATAAGATTTCATGTTGGAAAATTACAGATATTTTATTATACTCCTCGCTATGTCCGCGAGTTTATCTCATTTCGATCGTTTAAGCATTTGCGGATTATTTTGCGGATTTCTTAGCGTACATAAAGATTAATGTAAAAAGACAAGCCTACAGTTGTCGCGATGTAAAATCAACAAAAATTTGCTTTTTTCTTCTTCTTTGTTTCTTTTCTTTTCTGTTTTCTTTTTCTTTTCTTTTCTTTTCTTTCTCTTCCTTTTCTTTTTTTCTTCAGAATCATTAACGCGAGAGATGCGAGAGACTCGCTAGGTCTCGAGCGGGAATATTTCTAATTTCAAACCCAGTCCTCGAAGATCGAGAGATAAGCAGCAGCGCACTATCGAGACGTACATACGCACATGCACATTCGAGTATGAACGAAGGACGTAAAAAAGGTACAGAAAGATAGATGTACAACGATCTAACCGATAATAATAACTTAACGATAATGACAATTCTTAATACGTATGCGATGTAATGGAAGACTAATACCAGTTTATCCGATCTAAAGATAAGATCCGGTAAAGTAGAAATTACTTATCTATGAAGACTCGTATTAGAAGATTGATCATCGAACGGTTTGAAAGAAAAAAAGAAAGGAAATGAAAAACGAAGGGAAAAAAATGAACGATAGTTTGTACACGAATCGATAATCGAAGATTTGAAAAAGAGATCGAAGAAAAGAATCTTTGAGGACAAAAAGAAAATTACGGATTGCATTGCAGAGGGGAGAGAAAGAAAGAAAAAGAGAAAAAAATGCATGGAGAAGAAATAAAAAAAAAAGAGATGGCACGGACACGAGAGAGAGAGAGAGAATGAGACAAAGGAAACGAAGAGAGAAAGAAAAAAGATATGGATGGATGAAAGCGATACGAAAAAAAAACGCACACACACATAAAGGAAAAATAACCTGTATAGGAACGAGAGAGAAAGAAAGAAACAAAAGACGGAAGAAATGGGGGAGGAAAGGAAAGCGCAGCCTGGCGAGAAATAAAGTAACTACGAATTGAATTAAGACGAGACGGCAGCGCCACGATGCATACTAACGGCGATGTCCGGAAGTTGTATACGGGCTTTAATCCGCGCATGCGCGTCGAAGAGATATTTCTCGTATACCACCACCGTGCCGTCCCGCCGCCTGCGGACGAACCGAAATAAATCGAACGACGCCGAGTCGATCAGCAGCGGAGTAAAGGTGCTTCGGTGGACGCGACCGTTTTTCGCGTTTAGTGATGATCAGGACGAGCCGTTGTTGTTTTCGTCGACGTTTTTATTCGTGGCACTGCGCTAAAACGAAGTAGCAGCCACCAACACCAAGGACCACGACGACGAGCGCGATAAATAAATAATATTTCATCCTGATAATTCACAAAATAGGAGAAAAATAATAAGAATAACAAGAGGAGGAGAAGGAGGAGGAGGAGGAAGAGGAAGAGGAAGAGGAAGAAGAAGAGGAAGAAGAAGAAGAAGAAGAGAAAGAAGAGGAAGAGGAAGAAGAGGAGCGAACGACGAACAACGAACGAACGAGAAGGAACGAGGACACGCGCTTCGTCGCTCGTCGCTGTCGCGGCCACGGATGCATATGGAGGTGCGTAATGTTCCTCGAAAAAAATAGAGAAAAAAGAAGGATATCATTTACGAAGAGAAAACAAAGCTAGAAGAGAGAGAGAGAGAGAGAGAGAGAGAGAGAGAAATAACAACGACGACAACGATGACGACTATCGACTACGACTATGATTACGACAACGACGACGACGACGACGACGACGACGATGACAACAATAACAATAAAATAAAGAGTATTATAAGAAGTTCCTTTCGATGCTTTTCGTCTCATCTTTCGACTGTTTTATATACATCTTTCTTTCTCTTTCTCTTTGTTTCTCTAAATTTAAAATTTTCTTAAACGAGAAGGGGGAAAAAAAAGTATATACTGACGAATTCCAGCGTACACGATATACAATAATATATATATATATATATCCGAGACACTATATCCTAGTCGAGCTTAGTCGATCCAGTTCGACGAATGAATCGGTTTAGACGCTCATGTCGCGCGTCCACGAAGCACGATTAGCAGCCCCGTACGTACGTGCGCTATGTCTCTCTCCAACTACGCAATACCTTTTGCTTTCCTTTTTCTAGTGCTTTCTTCCTTTTTGTCTGTCTCTTTCTTTCTTTCCTTCTCCATTTTTCTATAGGAACTCGTTGGAAAGGAAAAAAAAGTATATATTGTACGTATATGTATATACATACATATATATATTATATATATTTCATTTGATGGGATCATATGTACTCGTAAGTTTTCGTCTTAAAAATGACCAAATGTTTTCGTCGTTGGCTTTCTCTCTTTCTCTTTCTCTTTCTCTTATATATATATATATATATATATATGCTTTTCTATGCGCGCATCGAGTTGTGTGCGCGGTACGTAGCCTTTGTGTACGCTCTCAGCTGACGCTCGCGACCGCCGTCAGCTGCCCGAGTCTAGCGAGAGTGAGAGAGAGAGAAAGAGAGAGAGAGAGAGAAAGACTCACGTCCAGGGCCGTCGTCGTCTCCCTTTGCAACTCGTTTTACCGTTATCATCTCGCGCCCGTGTTATTCTTATATATGTGAGGGAGGGGAGAATTTTTTTTTTTTTAATTCAAGAAAAAAGAAAAAAAAAGAAGTATATGGAAAAACATGGAAAATATATCTTTCGAAACGATATTACTCGTTCTTACTACGATCTCTTTCTCTGTCTCTCTCTCTCTCTCTCTCTCTCTTTCTCTCTCTTTCTCTCTATCTCTATCTCTGTTATATTCTTTAAGTGCCTCTTGCCACAATCTATATACTCGTGTATGTATATACGTGTGTATACGTGCATACGTTCTTCTTATGCATATTATTGTATATATATGTGCATACATAGTATACATGATTATGAACCATCGCAATCTGCCATCCAACCAAACTCAACTGTCACGTCCGCACACGTGCGTCTTTTGCTTCGAAATATACATGCGTTGTATGAAATAGATAGATAGAGACAGACGGATAGAAAGAGAGAGAGAGAGAGAAAGAGGTAAAGTTAAAGAAAATTAGAAAACAAATAGAGAAAGAAGATCGAACGGAAGAAACGGACGTTCCTATTCTCTCTTGGTTGCGTTTTCATGTTGTGTGTTCCTTCACGAACGTGTGCTACGTTCCACATAAGTGCAATGCTCTCTCTCTTTTCTTTCTTTTTTTCTTTCTTTCTTTCTTTCTTTCTTTCTTTCTTGCTACGCCTTTTGATCTCTGCGCTCGAGAAGATACTTGACCAGATGGAAAGGACTCGTTTTGATACGACTCTCTACAACGATGCTCAAAAATCATTCCTCGATATTTCCATTATCGAAAATTTATATATATATATATATATACACATACATATACATACACGCGTATATCTATCGACGAAATCATAAATTGCATTAACTCCAACAGTATCTGTATTAAGAGAAACATTTTCTTCGAATTTAATCGTTCGAGATCATAATCATCCTTCGAATGAGATGGCGAATGAGGAGAAAGAGAAAAAGAAAAAAATGAGAAAGGCGTTCGATTTTATTTTTGTCGAAGAAAAAAAAAAAACAAGACAAGAAGAAGATAGGGATTAGAATACCTATATTTCTTTGTCTCTTTCCAGTTTTCTTCTCTCTCTTCGTCTCTCTGTCTATAAATTGCAATTTCATTATTGTTATTCGTATATATACTTTTTTATGAGAACTATTAACGTAAACGTTCTGCGAATATCACGAATTTTACTTCAGCAATGTCACGCGATGAATGATGATAAAATCCAACGCCGCGCGTATTGTTTTGTACACACACCACAGCTGATTCGAAACGGCGCGTCGTAAAAACATCGGGGAGCGCTGTTATCAGTGTTTTCTCTCTCTTTCTCTCTTTTTTTCTCTCTATTTCTGCGATATGTTTTCGTAATGTAGGAAGAAAAAGGAAGGCGTGCGTGTTTTCACGATTACGATCATTCTTCATCAATTCGTATTTTGATTTTGATTTGTATTATTTTTCTCTTTCTTTCTTTTTTGTTTTTTTTTCTTTCTTTCTGTTTTTTTTTTCTTGTTTCCTTCTCACTTCTTTCCTTCAATCCTTCCTTTGTAAAAGCCTTTTGCAAATTTACAAATGTCTCGACGTTTGATTTGTTTTTCTTTTTTTCTTTTGTATTTTTTAATTTAATTTTAGTTTATTTCATTATCATTATCGTTATTTTTAACTCGCAAATCCACACGTTTTGTCACGCGAATCATCTTTTCACGTTTACGTTTACGTTTACATTATACTCGAACGATTTCCATAAATTTTTGTAACTTTTTTTTTTTTTCCTGAGAGAAGAAAGAAATTTCAAAAGAAATCATATATCGGCACATATTTTCTTACATGTTTCTCGTGTATCGTATATCGTATAATATCGTCGAGAAATGTCGATTTCGTGTTTTTCGTTTGAATTTTTGCCGAACAATATAAAAACACTACGTATTTATCATCATCGAACAAGGTGATCTCGTTACTTGCTTTTGATATCTTTGTAGTTTCTCTATTAAATCAAGATGGCAGGTGTTTGAAAGCTTTCGTAAGATTTCTTTCCGATAGATTTTTCAATCTTTAAAAAAGAATTCGATGAAAACAAAAAAATCTTACGATTACAGAGAAAATATAAACCGAAGTGGTGAAATTCGTTTGCATCGTGGAAAAGAAAAAAAGAAAAAAAAATAATAATAATAATAATAAAGAAATAAATAAAAATGAAGAAAATAGACGGATTACATGGGGGCCGGGTCACGCGTAGCAGCGCGTCGTTTCGTTTCTACCAAAGGAGAATGAGAGAATGAGAGAGTGGGCGGGGAAGGGGTGAAGAGTAAGGGGGTAGAGTGAGGAGACCGTGGAGGAGAGGGATCAGAAAGAAAATGAAACGGGTACGACGAGGAGAGTGGTTGAAGGACGATGACCCGAATTAACTAAACTCAAAGCCGTGTAAGCGCTGCGCTCGTTCCACTCTTTGCCCCGGTGTGTGTTTATTTAAAGTTGCACACCGTCCGCGGTGAGAAAGAACGCGCGCCCGACACTACACTATCTTGGTGGAGCCTCGCAGAAAACTCGAAACGAGAAATTCATCGTTGAAAACATCGTTTAAACTAGTCTTTTTTACTTTCGACTTTCCTTTTCCATGGAACGCACCCGTGTATCCCTCACGTATTCGTGCATATATATACGTATCTCTGCGTGTGGGTGTATACAGAGCGTTTCAAAATAAGAGCTGGAAAATATTTTTCAATTGTAACTACGGGAGATATCAAAACAATTAAAGAGAAGAAAAGTAGTTTCGATTTTAAATAGAACGTGTTTGCATAATCTTTTTTTAATTCTTTTATCGTTTAAAATATATTCCATTTATTTTGGGATACGGTATATATGTATGTGCGTGTAAGTACGTAGGTATGTATATGTATATATATATATATATACATATGTATATATATCTATTTCTGTGAGATGACGAGTAATATATAGTATACATATATTATATACTGTTGTATTTATTATATTTCTTTTTTTTTTTTTTTTATACGTATCTATATTACATCAAATATATCGTGGGATTACGAAACGCCATATTGGAATTAAATAGAGATTAAAATGGAATTAATTTTATGAATTTGTGTAGCTTTGTGATTTGTTTATAAAAGATTACACGATAGATTCGAGCACGCAGATTCGAATTCCGAAGCATCCTTTTTTTTTTGTTTTTTGATATTGATAATATAATAACATAATATGCGTAATATATATAATGGCGAAATTTGTTTTCCATATAGCTTAATTGCCCCTTCTGTATCTCACGTTATATCTCTTTGATCATATTCTTCAATAAAAGAAGTATCAGTATTTTTCAATAATATTTGTATCTGACAAGCTAATGATAATAATATTTTCGTCTTCATGATTATCTGCAAATATTTCCGAAAGACTTGTCGCTCTGTTGCAAGTTAAAAAATTCCCAGTTAATTTCAATATTATTTTATAATAATTCCACACACGAAAACCATTTATCCCTTAATACAAATCACTTTCACTTTTCATTATTTACATATACACACATATATATATATATATATATATATATATACGTATAACTTAACCACTTAACAGGAGAAAGTTGCCAACAACAAGTAAGTTTCTTGTTGCTTGCTTCTAAATAAATATCATTAACTCGTCGCATCTTTATTATAATACAAACATTACTGTCATACAATAAAATTTCGTTGTGGTATAAGCAAGGAAGAATATATAATTATTAACAGAAAGGGAAACTTTGGGAAACATAGCGAGGGTACTCCCACTGTCTATTATAACTAATAATTATAATAACTACAGGTATGCATATTACGTATTATATTCACAATAGATATATCAAGGTTATAGCAATATATATACATATGCAATACATATATATATATATATATATATATATATATATATATTATTTTGTAAATCTCTAATGGGACGACGACATATATACGTGTTATCTTTCCAAAATCTAATATTACTTGATCTTACAGAGCACTTTAAATATTTAATATTAATATTATAAGTGCTTTTATTAGCAAAAGATTAATCATTTTGATATTCTTTTTTCCTGCTCACCAGATATATGATATATATATATACACACACACACTCGCGCGCGCACGCGTGTGTGTATGTGGTGTACACATATACATATACAGATACACGCATACCATCAAGATTGTATTTTAGTAGAATCGATTAGAATTGGCGGGTCGCATCGACCTGTTGGACGATAGGGGTTTACAGCTGATTGGACTGTCAGCTGTCTCTCCGCGAGATTCTCCGCAGAGTCGCTGAGCTTTCTCCTCCTCTTCCTCTTTTTCTCCACCTCCACCTTCTCCTTCGTCACTCCTATACATTTTCTTACACAGAGCGCACACTCCTTCTCTCTTTCTTTCTTTCTCTCTCTCTCTCTTTTTCTCTCTCTATCTTTCACTCACCCACGTTTACCCTGCGCTGTTACTGCGCGTGCGCTCCTCCTAGCTCTAGCACGCCACGATTTGCACGCGTCGCCCTCAACGACTCAGAGTTCTAAAGGGGGTGAGGAGCTGGGGGGAGGGTGAGGATAAGACGTGACGTCACTGCTAGACAGTTCGTGGCCGCCTTTGTTCGACACGGTCGGCCACAAAGAGCAGGATAAAGAGACGCCGCGCGCCGCGCATGACGCCAGACTCTCAGGGGGGGAGGTACTGTGTGTTATGTGTGGTGTGTGTATATATGTGTGTGTGTGTGTGCGTTTGCTCGAGCCCCCGCGCGCACTTTCACGAACCGAGAGAAACGCAATTAGACGGTTTCCTTGCAGAAATTTATACGATTTGATGGTTTGTCTCTTTTTCTCTCTTTTTTTCCTTATCTATCTATCTATCTATCTATCTATCTATCTATCTATCTATCTATTTCTTTCGTTTCTTTCATTTATTTATTTATTTATTTATTTATTTATTTATTTATTTGATTTTATCTTTCATTATTCCATTAACTTATAAGATGTAACGGGTTTCAATCTTGTAAAATCGATATATATATATATATATATAAACGAGATTCAATTATTTATTTATGTATCTATATCTCTTCCTCTTAGTGAAGTATACAGAGTAAATGCCACGTTCGTAATGCAAACCACGTTATCGATGGATGGTATACTAATATTAGATTCCTAAGTACAGTAGATTATACTGTTCCTCTTAGCTACATGTACGATGAACATATACATACATCTATGTACGTATCTAGATATGTATATATGTATGTATGTATGTATGTACTTACATGTCGATTCATTTAACCTAACCTGTACATATTGCGATACATGTAGAGTTTCACCGTCACCTTGCACATAACGATTTCGTTAAAAAAAAAAAGAAAAAAGAAAAAAAAAATTATATGTACTACGATCAAAGATAAAGTAACAGTAATATTTTCTATTTCCAGCAATGTCGTAATTAGTCGATGAGAATAGGTCACGGATAATATTTATATTTCGTCAAATTCTAATATATATTGGGGTTCTCCATCAAACTTTTAGAGACGAGGTCAGTTCTCTTCGGTGAAAATCTATACATATGTACATACATGCATGTGATATATATATATATATATATGTATATATGTATATACACGTTTGCAAGAAATAGAGCGTGAAGAACCCGAAATAAGCATTTCGAGGAAAAATAGAGAATCGAAATATTCACGGTTGACGACGATAGTTATTTTTATAATAGTCTCTTGAGATAAAAGTTGATTTCTCTTATTTTTATTCTTTTTCTCCTTTTTTTTTTCTTTTTTTTTTGTCGCGCGCAACGAACACGTGTTCGTTAAAAATAAACAAGGAAATTAAAAATATCATGCGTGATCGTTAAATAATTCGGTAATATTCACACTAATTTATTTTCAGCGATATGCCCGATTATTCACCGATATGCGAAGACGTGAGAAAATTGAAGAAAAAAATTAAATAAAAGATATACGTTTGAATTTCCGATCAAACCGTGATTAGATTCGTCGATATATCGTTTATCCTTTATCGAGAAAATATAATACGCGTAAGAGAAAACGTTTTAAATTTGACTGCTTTTTTTTTTTCTTTTCCTCTTTCTTTTTTTATTGCATCACTTTTTCGAGGTCATTACGGCGTTTCAACGAGGGCAATAGCTTTTACACAATCTCCGGTATGATTTTTTTTCGCGTTATTTTATCGGGTATATAACTAAAAACGCAAAATGATTCTTCTTATTTTATAATAGTGATAATAATAACAATTATTATTATTATTATTCACCATCATCATCATCATCATCATCATCATCATCGTCATAAAAATTATAAACGGAAGAACATTTACATTTCTTCACTGTTTTTGCTTGGTTCGAGCTCTGGCGATTATGTTATCGGTGTATATCGAATGTAAAGTATCTTTTTTAATGGCCTTCTTTCTATTACGCCACTTTGTATATAAATATACATATATGCATCGAATTGGTAATGTCGACGTTTTGAGTAATTTATATTTAAATACATAACACTTCCTTTTTTTTTTCTTTTTTTTTTTCTTTTTAATATTTAATATCTTGTATCTAAATGAATAATATCCTTTCTCTCCCTTTCTTTTCTTTTATAGAAAGTATTTTGTTTAATGAAATATCTTGTAATATTTCATATATCTAAATAAACAAGACTGGTGTTTTTTAAATTGTAAATTAGTACGTCACTTATTGATCAATCCGATACAGATAAAATATTATATACATATTTGTATATGTATCTATATAAATTTGTTTTCTCTTGATTATTCTTCTTGCTCTCTCTCTCTCTCTCTCTCTCTCTCTTTCTTTGGATAAATCGCGGAAATAAATGAAACGATCGACCTATCTAACGTATCCGCCGTCCATCTTCTCTAATTCCTTTTGCAATAAATCGATCCCGTATACACACAAACGGAAATATACATATTCTAAGCGCCTTCGTCGTTCGCGTAGAGATAAGTTTAACTCGTTTATGAAAATCGATATGGCGTATGACTGGTGCATACATACATAGAACAATACGTCCTATACATCGGTATCATTTTCGACATGCAATTCGAGACGTACACATACACACGTAAATAAATACATACATACATACATACGTAACACGTTTGTGACGACAGCTTTGAAATCCTTCAGTTACGAAATACGATTTTTATTTCTTTTCTTTTTCGCGAATCGATAACATTGTACGGAAGAAATAATTCGAAAATCATTTCAAACTACGATTAGCGAGCTTTCTTTCTTCTGTAGTAGCCTAACGTCTAAACCTGATATAGGTGCCTCTACGAACGCATAATGTTGAATAATCGATATGTTAAATAAAAAGAATTTCATTTATAAAACCCCATTTTTTATTTATCGATATCGATTAACGATGAGACTAACTTTTTTTAAATTGTTATCATCATCATTATTATTTATTTATTTATTTATTCACTATTTTTATTAATGCATATCTATGCAAAAAATGAAATAGCTCTTCGCCATATTTGATCGATGCGTTTGAAACATCCCGATATGAATACGAACATTTTTTTTTTTTTATCGTTTCTTCATTAAAATCATGACCTTTCGTTCCTATTAGTCTCTCTATTTTTGCTAACACTTTTTTCTCATATTTTATACACTTTAATTAATGAGAAAGTTGAATGTTCCTGCTAGCGTCAGATGGATTTTAAATGGAAGAACCATAAAACCCGTTAGATGATCATCAATGATTTTAAGCGTCTCTTTCAACAATTCATTTCCTCAATAAAAGATGCACTCGAATGTGCATTGAGATATTAGAAACTATGACGAAAAACTTGGCAATCGTCGTTGCTTTCGTCGGTTCGTCGTTCGTGCATGACCTTCGCAACGAGATCGCATTCTTTTTCTAGGGCGCATTGCCAATGCGAATGGTCGATGCGGAGGCACCAAAAAAGAATAATTAAGCAAACTGAATGAAAGAGAGAGATACATAGAGATAGATATATGGGACAAATAGAAAACTGATTTTGAGGTTAATTCGTATTCTATTTATATATGTATATATACAGAAAGATTATATATATATATATATATATATATATATATATATGTTATAAGATGCAACGCATTTCCATTCGTTTCTTTACCTTGTAAACATCGAGTCGTAATAATGGAACAGGTGCTGTTACCAACACACACACACACACAGAAATACATACATACATACATACATACATAAATTTATTTACGTGCATCGTTGAAGAGTTGCAAGAACATCGGAGAAGCGTATAGAAGATAGCAACCGCGCGCGTGTCCTGTCTCTATGTGGGTGTGTGTTCGTCTTTATGTATGCATGTGTGCATGTGTTTTTTGTATATATGTACGTGTATTATATTCACGTTGATCGCAATAGAAATCCGTGTTAATACGTAGGTAGGGATAAACGGGTGGGGCAAGTTAATGCGTAACGCTATCGTTACGTGTTTTCTCTCTTTCTCTCTCTCTCTCTCTCTCTCTCTCTATATATATATATATATATATATATATGTATGTATAATATGTATGTATATATAAAGAAAAGAAAGAGCTAAGAAAAATTGTTTACCACTGGACGGTCCCGATCGAATGAACCTTCTCTTTTACACACTTATATTTCCATATAACATAAATGTGCATTTAAACGTGGTGCAGTAGTGCCGACGCGTGAGATCTCTCTGGAGGGCCTTTATTATATCAAACTCTTGTAAGTAGTACATATTTCATACGATTTTGCGTTTGAAGAAGTGTTGTTAACGATTAAAGAAAAAAGAAAAAAAAAAGAAGAAGGAAAGAAAAAGATTGTATAACAAATCCTCTGTTACGTTTCTATACGATCGTAACACAATTAAGTAACAAGTATTTCGCGAAGGGAATCGTAAAAGTTTCGTAATAAAACTTGTAATTTGTGATATATATATATATATATATATATATATATATATATATATATATATGTCTGTGTATACATGTAGAGAAAGAGAGAAAGAAAGAGAAACACACGAATACGTGTATTTTTATTTATACGTGCTACTGTTGTAATTATAAAGACGTTATAAACATGGATAAGTAAATTAATTAATTCCGATTCGAGATTTATTTATTCAGAGAATAGAAAGATTAATGTTGATGATACTTTCTTTTCTTTTTCTTAACAAAAGAGAAAAAAGAATGTTTAATCTCATTTTTAGGCAAATTTGTTAAATTGCAAATACGAGTTACAAAAAAGAGAGGGTGTTGAAGTAAATATATGAAAAAAGAAAGAGGAAAGAAAATCGAGTTGAATTACGAATCGATAAATAGATCGATCGATCGATCGAAATTGAGGAATGATACGATCGTTCACTGATAACGACTTTAAGCGTCCTGGATATTCGAAATTACATCCGTGAGAAACAGAAAGAGAGAGAGACTCGTTCGATATATATGAGAGAGTACGATGACGTGTGAGATTCGTTGCGTCCGTTTTATCTCGTTCTCTCTCTCTCTCTCTCTCTCTCTCTCTCTCTCTCTCTCTCTCTCTCTCTCTCTCTCGCTCTCGATGCGCACACTCGACGTTTCGCGAAAGTAATTTTGCGATCACATCCGCCGTTGTTCTATTGTTTAAATTTAGATCTATAGTTTTCTTCTTTGTTGTGGGATCAAATCACTCGAAGCAAAATTATTATGAAAATATCATACGATTAAGAATAATTAACGACCTACTCTGCTTATGTTCGATAAGTTTTTTTCTGTCTCTTTCTCTTTATCTCTCTCTCCCTCTCCTTCCCTTCTCTATCTGCCCCCTTTTTTTTTTACTTTTTTTTATTTCCCGAGACATCGATATCGATATCATTCTCGGCGTAATATAAACAATAGCGAAGTATATATAAAATAAAAATTTTAATTGAAAGAAGTTAAATTAAAAAAATGTTAATCTCGATAGCAAAGTATTATTATAAATTTAAAAAAAAAAAAAAAATGTCCAAGTTCAAACTCGATACGAATAAAAAAGAAGAAGAAGGAGAAGAAAGGAAAATAGCATTTCATATTTGAATAAATAAACACTGTAGAGTGTTTCTTTTTTTTTTTTGTATACTGAAACACTCGTTAATATTTAATATCTAAATAGTATTTTTATATTGAACTAGTATTTTTTATATTGAACAAGTATTTTTTATATTGAACAATTTCGACATTACTCCATTGACCGATTCAATAAATATTAATTGTCCGATAAATCACGATCTCGTCGTTTAAGATTCCTTTGTACTTTCTTCTACTTTTCGTCGAATCCTTTAAAAACATCGAGGATCTAACAGATAAAAAAGGAAAAGACGAAGAAACGTTGAAACTTCTTTTTTGTTCTTTTTTTTTTTTTCGTACCAAAAAGATCAAAACGGGAGGAAACAAAGATATAGCGTCGTCAGTCACGACACGTTCTCCGATTTCTTTATTCGACGATATCATTAGAAAATGCCAGGAACCCAGGAACTTCTTACGTATGTATGTATGTATGCATTTATGTACATATTATGTATGCATATACGTATGTATATATGTATGTACATGACTCAACGGACTTCTTGCGAACTTGACTACTTTCATCCGTTCATCATCCGCACGTTATTCCCAGGTTCCTACAACGCATATGTACTTATGTACGAGAGCTAATATATAATCCATCTTGGTAGATCATAAAGCGAGAAACATTTCTCAAGTGTGGGTTAATTTTTACGGATGAGAGGAATGATAAGATAAAGGATAAAAATAATAGAATATCTCTTCGAAAAGAGCAACGCGATGAAAAGCAAAGGATTATAAAGCAAACGGAGTGAACGATAAAAAAAGAAAAGAGAAAAGAAAGAAGAGAAAAATGACAAAAAAAAAAAAAGAAAATGTAAATGAGTTAATTAACTCGATTATAAATATGATTAAGAAAAAAATTGTTCGTTCTTTTCATTATGTCAAAATGGCGACCGAAGGTAATACGAGGTTAGATTGTTATAAGTGATAAATTGTTGACCCCGGCATGCTGCTTGCAACTTGTAACGTTTAACTTCAGTCCGAGAAATCGATTAATTTCTATAACCATTCCTCCTGCGAAACACTATTCCGTCCCTCCTTTCGCGAATGTTCTTCCTTATCTGGTTTTAATTTGCACTTATTCGAGTTCATCGATCATACGACTACTACGACATCACTGATTCGCGTCTGTGTGCAAAATTATTCAATTTCCAATCGTACTTTCGTTCGTCTTTAATCTCCTGATTTTTGACCAATTAGAAAGTCAGTCGAATTTTTTTAATACCCTTACAAAACTCCCTGGATGATATTAAAAGTCAATTATTCTTTTTCCAAACTTTTTTCTTCTTTCTAGATCAATTCTTTTTTACTTAATAAAGAATTTTTATTGATCGATATATTTATTGAAGGACGGAGAGGTTTCCATAATTACTCTTTCTCGAGACTTCGTTTTTTAATTTCTTCTTTTTCTCTTTCTCGATTGAATTTTTATATCGACCAATACAGTTCTCTGTTTTTCTTCGATATACATAAACAAGAAAAAAGAATGTTTCATAAGTATATATCGATTATAGTATATATTGATAATTGAAAGGATTCTTCTTTCTCTAAATTTTTCTTAAAAAAAAAAAAAAAAAAAAAAAAAAGAGAAAGAAAAAAGAAAGATAAAAAGAAATCAAGAAACACTTCGTCGCAAGGGAAATAAATAAAACGATGTTATTTTTCGATTGGTTTGTATATTGATCAATATCGACGGTCAAGCGTTTCTTTAAATAGAGAAGCCAAGCGACATCGATATCGCATTTTTTTTTTTTTTTTTTTTTTTTTTTTTTTTTTTTTTTTTTTTTTTTTGGTACGACGTTTACTTTAAGATAAGTACTTAACCTCATGTATATATATGTATATATACACATACACACACACATACATTATGTACATTGGGTTGGTCCAATAAATAATGTTGAAATTTTTGATACGGACAAGCCTAAATCAGTCAAATGTTTTCGGATGATTTTAAAAATCGATTACACTTTTTCGAAACGAGACATTACTTTAACATTAATTCTTTTTTTTCCAGAATGTAATACTACAAATCCAGCAATATTTTGTACGATCTGAATAAGGGATAAAAAGATATAAGCCTTTGAAGGTCTCGAGAAAGAGTATGATTAGATTATAATAAAAAACGAAATTTTTTTTCAAATATCCCCAATCTTCGATTTTTCTTTTTTTTTTTCTCTCCTCAATCTCTTTTTCTCGACAGATTACATCGTAGAAATTGTATGAAAGAAATATTTTTTTTAAGATATAAGGATGAAAAAAGTTCGATAAGATACACACACACACACACACACATACGTATATTGTATCGATCGTAGAAATAAATGTACGGTTCGATTGGAAAGCTATATTTTCCAATTGACACAATTTTTATCTAGGATGATATTTATCAAGAAATACGATAATTGCCTGCATAATCCTTCCTTGATAATACGTTATCATCAACAACGAGAAAGATAGTTCTTCGTGATAGATGAAAATATATATTTAGTTATTTGCGACAATAAAATTTCTTTTTACGTAACGCGATCGATCGAAACTATATACAAATACGATAATAATTTTCTACAAGAAAAATCCTCGTATTTTTAATTCGTAATAAATCATTAATAACGAATGTGTTTCTTTTCTTCTTTTCATTTTTTTTCTTCAATAAATTTTTTTGTTTGCTATTTTATCATATAGTATCTACCTTATCGACGTTACTTTGAGTTATATGAAATAGAACCAAACAACGCTATATATATATATATATATATATACATATATATAATTTGTGTGATATATACATATATACGTAGGAACGTATGCGTATTCAAGCAAATGTGAGACGCAGATATACTTCGCGGTATCATTATGCATTAGCTATCATCCGATATATTTATCGTCTGTGTGTACGTGTATCTATACGGCACGTGCCCGCGAAATGCAAATTACTTGTTAAGTATGTATTGATTATAGCGTATACACATTTGTGTGCTCCTGCAATTGTGCATATTTTATGCATCTCTCTCTCTCTCTCTCTCTCTCTCTCTCTCTCTCTCTCTCTCTCTCTCTCTCTTCCTCTCTCTCTCTTTCTCCATTATATTCTGATTTAACTGATGCGTAATACGTTATTATTGCAACAATGATACTAACCTATACAAATGTATTCAAGTATATATAAGTCTATATATAATCGAACTGCACACACAACTCTCTCTACACACATTATATATATATATATATATATAGAGTTCGGTTGTTTGCTTTATAAGCGCCATGCGAAATGTCTCTTCTCATTAATTAACCTATCGCGTTTGTTGATTGTCTGACTAAAAGGAAGAATATAAAAAGGAAAAAAAGGAAGAAGGAAGAAGAAAGAAAAAAAAAAGAAAGAAAGAAAGAAAATATAAAACCTCGTTGAAAAGAGAAGAGAAGAAAGGGAAAAAAAGGAAAGGAAAAAAAAAAGAAAGAAAGAAAGAAAGAAGAGAAAAAAAGAGAAAGAAAGAAAGAAAGAAAGAAAGAAAGAAAGAAAGAAAGAAAGATGATTTCGTGAATGCGTCGTCGACGGTACGAGATGGAGGTTAGAAATGACCTTGAACAGTGTATTGACTCGGAGACTGCTTTGTTTCTCTAACCGAGCCCTCAGCCCTCCCACTGTTCGTCTCACCCTCTTCCCTCTTGTTCCTCTGTCCCTCCAACTTATCTTCTTCTATGTAGTCGTCAGTTCTCTTGCAGTTCCCATCAATTCGTCGAGGAGAAATTCTTTTTCCTCCCTCCTCTCTTTTCCACTTCTCTCTCTCTCTCTCTTTCTATCTTTCTATCTATCTATCTATCTATCTATCTATCTATCTATCTATCTCTTTCTCCAATGTGTGCATGTGTGTATATATGTGTTTAGTATTTGCGAAATGAGAATCGTAACATCACTCTTGGTTCGCTACTCTCTCGAGTATCCTCTGTTCTCTTTTTATTCGACATCGACATCGACGTCGACGTCGTCGTCGTTGTCGTCGTCATCGTCGTCGTCGTCGTCGTCGTCGTCGTGTGTTGTCAGGCAGCCATCAGCATTCATGATAGCCGCAGCAGCAGCAGCAGCAGCAGCAGCAGCAATATTGTTTGTACATATATACATACATATTTACGCTCTTGCAAGCACGCATACGTATATATACTCACGTATACACACATTTTTCGAATAGATACGAAAAGTGAAAATAAGGCCATCCTTTTTTCCCCAACGTTGTATTTCTAACTTTCTTTTTAGTTTTCTTTTCTTTTCTGATCGTTATCTTCATATTTCTTTCCTTTCGTAAAATCGATATGCGAGAATATCTAAGAAAATAGGTAATTTAAAATAGAAACGAGGATGGAGTTTTTTTTTTTTTTTTTTAATGTGTGTACGTATATATAACATATACGCACTCACGTGTATGCAATTTCTTTTTAATAAGACGTTTAACGCGTAGTTGCTTCATTATTCGAGCAATTTGTCAGAAAAAAGTTCACTACTCTCTTTTATATACATACGTACACATATGTGTGTGTATATATACGTATACACACACATGCACACGCTAATTCCGTGTTTAAAAGACTCCTCTCGATGCACCGACAACGTATTCGAGAACGACACCGTTATCGCAGCAAGGTCACGGTGAATCGTTGCCGCTTTTGCAAAGTAAAAAGAGATGAAGAATGGAACAGGTTGACACAGGAAACAAGAAGAACGTTCACGACTTTTGCTTGCATTCGCTCGCTCGCTCGCTCGCTCTCGTTCGTTCGCTTACTTGCTTTCTTTCTTTCTTTCTTTTTTTTTTTTTCTTTCTTTCTTTCTTTAAGCCTTGTTCAACGGTGTAACGGTGTTCTTTTCATTAAATATGTATAGATATATACATAACGCGTGTGTATATATATGTATAAAATATATATATTATTTTTCTTTTGAAAATTTCCGTAGAGAATGGTTAGCGTTCTATTTCAAATTTCGCGCGTCTTGATAGATCTACGCTTGGCGCCAAATTCGAACGATTCTTTTATAACTCGATACACGATTACCACACGATTCGATATTCTTATAACACAAAGAAAAAGGAAATTTGTTATTGCATTTAACCGTATTAATTTCGATATATGCATTTGAAATTTCTTATTAGAAACTCAAAGAATACGAATTTTCTTTCTCGATTTGTAACGCTTCCGACGATTGAGAAAGAGATTCCTTTGTTCCGGTTGAAAGAAAAAGAGAAAAAGAAAAACAGACAGACAGACGGACAGATAGATAAAAAAGGCCAAGAATTTACCTGCATAACGATGCATACTCCCATCAAGTACAGCCGTAATGTATATTCCAGTGTAACTGTCACAAATTTTTTCTACTTCACTCTAGGAAACTTTTTTCTTTCTTTTGTTTTTCTTTCGACACTTTTTTCTTTCTACGCGTTTTCCCGGACACGAAAAATAAACGCGAAGAGAATCTTAAAGGTTTTCCTTCGATGGAAGGAAATTGAACACTGAGAGAAACGGTTTATTCGATCGTTTTTTGTTTCTTTGCTTATATATATATGTACATATATAATACATATATAACACATATATAAAATAACGGATTTTTTCCTATATACATAGAAATAACGAATTTTTCCAGCTTAATCGATAACGATCGTGCTCGTACTTATCGACAGATAATAACCAATTAGCAAGAAATTTGAAGTAATAGTAAATCGTGGGGCTGTGGATGAGTGGGGGGAGCGTGCTCGTCAGTCGTGAGAAATAAATGAGACGTGAAGGTGCGAACATCTTTATTGTTCTTTTTCGCGTTAATTAAATCTATTAAATCGATCTTATGATTGCACACGTTAATTAACACTAACGGTTTTACGCACATACAACGTACATACATACATACATACATACATACATACATACATACATACATACATATTATATGTATATATTATAAAAAGTAGAACAGAAGCTTCTGTATCCGTCGAAGAAAATTGAAAAATAAACTATTTATAGTGCATACATCTTAAGATGCATCCATGCGTAAGTATATACGTATTTATAAAAACTTCACAAAGGAGATTGCTTGCGATGTCATTCATTGTCGATTCGGGTAACGTATTCTTACATAGTTACATATACTCGTGATATATATATATATATATATATATAT